>NW_027643094.1:0-81031 GCF_032717465.1 Coenobita brevimanus | reverse complement strand
CTCCTGACATCTCCCTCCTTGCTAAAGGATCTTTGTATGAGGCATGTGTTGGGAGTGTGATGCTGTATGACAGTGAGACCTGGGCAGTAAAGGAAGTGGATATTCACAGGCTCAGACATAGAGAAATGGCAGTGATTATGTGGATGTGCAGTGCATTCTTGAGTGCAAGGACTGAAGGGGGGGGCTAGGTTTACTGATTGGAAGAGTTGAGAGAGGTAGGATGGGACTGGCATGTATTGATGTGGTGCGGAGAGGCAAATTGAGAGAGTCTGGGCATGTGGAAAGGATGGGGGGTGATAATTGGGTGCAGAAAGTGAGAAGTGTTAATGTTTGGGGTAGGGTAGTTAGAGGTAGACCTAAAAAGACCTGGGATGAGGTTATCAAGTGTGACCTCAGGGCTAAGGGACTGAGCAGGGGAAGCTGCCAGAGATCGAGCAGCATGGAGAGCTGCCAATAGGTGACCAAGGCTGACGCATGTAAGCATGCTGGGGCCTTCAAAAATGAGAAAACTTGACAGAAGCATTGGATCAATAATGGACCACCACCTTTCGTGTCTTTCATTTTCTCCTTGTTTCTAGTTATCTTCTTATGTTTCTGTGAGACATATCACTATAATAAACTCTCAGTTATCCATTGTTGCAGTATCGGGCGCTGCTGCCTCAGCTGCGTTAAGGCCATCCTCCAGTGAAACTGTGCAACATCCGGCACTGAAACCCGGTACACAACCGACATTTCTGTGCAATACTGTATCCAGTGTTGAGGGCATGTCAGCCAGCTCGTAAGTGGTAGCAAACTGGCGCTGTATTACTGTGCTGTATCATCATGATATTGTATTGTTTGCTTAGTTTTCATCTTTTACCCTTAGAGGAAGTTTTTAGGATAGAGGGTTGAGATGGATAGTAATGCAATATCTGGCTCAGCACGTAATGTTGAGAGGCTGGATGGGAGAGGGTACTATGCAGTATCCGGCATTTCACATTATTCAGCATAGGACATGCCTGAATTACCAGGGATAAATTGATAGTTTACTGTATCGTCACTTATAGTTAACTTATTTACCTTTTACTGCATTTCTGTCCATCATATTCCATTTTTAAAGGTCTTGAACTACCATTTTTGCATTGTCAATCCTTCTATATTCATAAGTTTTATTATAAACTCATTGTCCTCTCTTGATTTCTGTTCTTCACCATCCATTTTGTTAACTGTTTCTTAACTCTGCTCTTACTCCACCCTAACTTCCTGTTTTTTAGGTACTAAAGGGTAGGATGAGACTGGAGTGTATTGGGAGGCTATTGTGATGAGGAAAGATGGATTGAGATGTTTTGGACATGTGGAGAAAGCAGAGGATGACAAATGGGTACAGAAAGTGAGAAATGTCAACATGAGGGGTAGGGTTACGAGAGGTAGACCGAAAAAGACTGGGACAAGGTCATTGAGTGTGACCTCAGGGATAAAAGGAGTGAGATTAGGGAGGCTGCCAGAGGAGATTGAGCTGCATAGTGAGCTGCCATTAGGTGACCAAAGTCAGTGCATGCAAGCAGGTGGGAGCCTTTATAAAACAAAAAATGAAATAATCCTTCCTCTCCCTTCTCTCTTCGTTCAGTTATTGATATCCTCTTCCCCCTTTTTTTTATATATCCCTGTTTATTCCCATTTTCTTTCTCAGCATCCCTCTCATTTTTAATTTTTCTAGCATTTTTCAGGACTATCATTTTCGTTTGCATGCATCGCCCTTGATCACCTAATGGCGACTCTACCTTGTACATGCTGCTCAGTCCCTAGCAGCTTCCCTGTTCAGTCCCTTATCCATGAGATCACTCTTAGTGACCTCATCCGAGGACTTTTTCGGTATGCATCTCACAACCTTCCCCAAATGCTAACACTTTTCACCCTTTTGCACCTAATTGCTATCCCCCATTATCTCCATGTGCCCAAACCACTTCAGTCTACCCCTCCTCATCACAACACCACTACACTTCAGCCCTATCCTACCTCTGAAGACTCTCTTCAATCATAAACCTAGGCCCCCCAGGGCCTGGCACTCAAGGACACACAGCACATGCACCTAATCATTGTCATTTTCTGTACTTTTGAGCTTGTGACCTCTCCTTTTCCTTTTTTATGGCCCAGGTCTCCTGACAACCAAACAACATTACACTCCTTACACATTTCACATACAGAGATTCTTTAGCATGGAGGGAGAACCCTCTCAATGTCAGGAGAGGCAACAGCTCCCTGAACTTTTTCCAACCATTCCTTACTCTAGCCATAAAGCTAGCCCCAGTCTCACCTCCAGCACTTAACATCTCTCCAAAATAACTAACTCTTCCACACACTCAAGAGACTCACCAACAAGAAAAATCCATTCATGCCTGACAATCTCCACATGCTCTCCCTGACACACTGCTCACATGAAATCAGCAATATTTCACAGTCTGCCTTTAATACCACTACATCTCTTATGCGCCCACTTGTTGCAAACACTGCACAAGATGGAATTACTTCCCACACTGTTATGGCAAACCACACATAACCACTCTCCCTGTTCTTTGACAGTACTGCTACCTGCCCCAGATACTTTACCATCGCCTTTGTTTTATCTGCATTTACACTCAGACCCTTGTGTCCTATACCATCTCTGCACTTCTAAATCTTTCCTCTACCTTGGGTGTACGTATTCGTATGTTGAAATTTTGCTGTGCAGTACTGTATTTTTAAGTTATAACATTAGATAAACTTTCTAACCACTTAAAGTGCTTCATAGTGGGTATATACTGTGTGTGGATATACAGTATATATATACAAATATATATATATATATATATATATATATATATATATATATACTGTATACACACACACACACACCACAAATTAACCTAGGACCTACACGCTCACAGTTGCTATGGGAGAATTGTCTGCCTTTGCTTTGTGTTTCCACCTCTACGAAGTGAATTTTGGAGGCAAGAGTAACTGGCAACTTCTCTGGTGTTAGCGGGATTTGGTGAGACACTCAGCACATCAGTGCTTGCCCAGAAGCGAGATTGGGAGTATATGTTCCTCCTGCTTCGAGCTTGCACCTCCCTTTTTTTCGTTTGCATTACCATTTGCCCTGTTATTTTACTAGAGTCGAGTTGTCATGCCTGGAAAGTACTGCTCAAGGGAGGAGAGGGTCCGTATCATTGCATGGGGGCAGGATAATGTCCTTATCAACACAATTTGTGAACGTACTGGACGTGCAAAGTCGACTGTCATGAAGATTCTTTCTGCAGCGCGCGGCTTGCCACCTATGTCGTACCAGAGCACAAGCATGGTGGTGGAAAGAAGAGGACAACTTCCAGAGTTACAGATACGCTTCTGATGAGGAAAGTAATCAAGAATCCTCGACTGACAGCAGCAGAATTGAAGAGAATGCATCCCCAGCAGTTACAAGACATCTCAATTTGAACTGTCCAACACCGCATGCAGAAGGAGCTGGGTTTGCCAAGCCGCACAGCAGTCAAGAAACTGCTTCTCACTGATTGCATGAAGAAGCAGTGCATTCAGTTTGCCAAGAAGTATGCACACTGAACATCAGATTAGTGGAGAAAAGTTATGTTTTCTGATGAAAGCACATTTCGAGTGTTCCAGGTGCGTTCTGCCAAAGGTACGTCGTCCTGCCTCCCGTAGTCGATATGACCCTGCTCACACTTTGCCGACTGTTAAGCACCCACAGTCAGTAATGGTATGGGGGTATCTCAGGCGAAATGGGAAGGGGAGGCCTCTACTTTCTTCCTACGAACTTGATGATGGATGGTGGCCGGTACATTCGAGTTCTGAAAGATCATTTGTTAAACTTTTTAGCTGTTCATGGGTGCGACTTTTTCATGCACGATTCAGCTCTATTGTCACAAGTCAAGAAAGGTGACAAAATGGCTTCGGGATAATCGGATTGAAGTCCTCAACTGGCCTGGCAACAGTCCGGATCTAAATCCGATAGAAGACCGCTGGGCAAAGATGTAGAAACTCACAGCAAAGAAGACGACACCCAATCTGGACAACCTCAAGACTGAACTGAGAAATGTTTGGTGCAAAGAAATGTCCTTAGATTACTTTAGAGATCTAAGTAATTCCATGCTAAAATGCATCCAACTGGTCCTGAAAACAAGGGAAACATGATTTCATATTAATGAATGGCATTTCATGAACAAACATTGTGATATACAATGATTTCTGTGTTTTTTGATACCTTGTGGGGGGAGGTCCTAAGTCAATTTTAAGTAGGTGTGTGTGTCTATAAATATATATATATATATATATATATATATATATATATATAATTCATCATCACCCAATCCTACATTGCCCCATGAGGAGTGTAGGAGCCCTGGGCTAGGTAAGTTAGTCCAGACATTTAAGATGAGTGACCAGCCTCACTCATCCCTGAGTGTGCTTCCTATCTATCTATCTATCTATTGCCAGGCACTGTAATCCCTTACATGGGGTGTATGGGTACACGGCTAGCACTAAATATCGTGCCACCGCTAGCACCAATAAAATGTATCGTCGCACTGCTGGCCACCAATTTAATGTAGCCGTTATGGAGTAGCAGTTGACTACATATTAAGTGTTCTGCTGTTTAGTATAACTAGACCACCGTGTTGGATCGACGACACTGTCTGTAGTACACGTCAGCTACTCGCCGTCACTGCCCGACACTTCCCACCAAAGGTCCTCTGCCACGAGAAGGTGGAAGCTGGTCTGTTATTAAGTGGTAGCGTAAGGTGACAGAAATTAGCAGATTAAATCTCTCTCTTTATTGGGTACAGAATAATATAACTGCGACCCGAGAGATATGTAAGAGCGATACCACCTCCCTTTATAACTATAAAACGGCTTCTGACGCTGTACACTCACCGAGCCGACTAGAGGCGCGGTGCTGAGGTCAGCTAAAAAGTGAGGTGCCGAGCATTTACATATACTCTGGGCTTATGCAAAAAGTAGAGATAAATGACAACTCTACTAGCACATTATACACCTCTATAGAATGGTATTAAGTACATTCACATGTATACCAACATAATAAATGGTTCCCCAGGACTTTACACTTACGCACTATTCAGATATCTTTCACTTCTCCTAACCTTCATTTTATAATTGAAACAGGGTAGCACTTATGGTCTGCCATCCACCTTCTTCTCTATACCACAGCTAACAGCGAAATGATATTTGGTTGTTCATCATTCACACTTCATTACACACTGTTAATTATGACTAAACAGTTTTAAAAATTATTATGTACAATGTGTGATACTACAACTTCATATGGAAAAAGATGTTGACACCAGAACATCGCTCGGCCACACCATTGACGTCCTCGTCGACATTGTTGTCCTAACTACCGTGTAGCCTAACCAGAGTGTAGGGTAGCTAACTATTCAGGAACATCCACTTGCAATCCGCGAGTACGGACACGTAGTGGGTTCCCTAATTGGCGCCTTAAATAGTAGCCTAAACCACAAACACAGGACAAGACCACAATAAGTAGAAGACCAACGCCAGGACCAAAATAGGAAGGAGAAAGGTATGAAGGAAGATAGGACAGTACATAAGGCTCTAAATCAGTCCTGTTCAGGTGGGAGAGGAAGGTAAGCTCCTTTAATACATGAGACAGCCTGTTCACATTCAAGGAAGTAACATTGAATGAAGGTAAAAAGGGTCGTAACTGGGATGAGAAGTTCACTGACAAAGCTAGATGATGCTTGCTAGGCAGAACTGCTATCTCTTTACTGTGTAACTCACAAAAATCAGGTGCAACATAATACCCCTTTACTGTAAGGAATTGATTCTGTGAGGCACAAATCACAGTTACATCCTCTGTCTCAGGAAAGTAAAAAGTACCGTTTCGCATGAATATGAGCATGGAAAACTGACTTCAACTGAATGGGTTGGAAGGTGCAACGTTGCAGAGCAGAGGAAGTATTTGTGTCCAACAAGGCCCTCTTACACTCCTCTACCTTTAATGGTACGAAGACAAAATGGAAAGCAGGACATACATGGAGATCAAGAAATGAGGCCTTACACTTCCCAAATTCATCCACAGTCGTTTCTGCTACATATTTCTTGTCATCTGAGACAACCAGCACCTCTGGACCCTCTTCAATAACAACAAGTGTATTATTAGCAGTAGCAAAAGGGAAGGAAATGAACCGCCATGCCTGGTATGTTAGAGCATTCCTCATAGGTACCAATATCAGGATGCCTTCATGGGTCAACTGGGCCTCTAACAATGGGTAATAATATTCCAGTTGACTCAGATCAAAGAGTGGCATAAGCCCATGCTTCCACATAGCTATATCAAGTGCATTTGTTAGTATATTAGTAGGCAGCAATAAAGCATTAACCCTGTTCAAACTTGCATCGATTAAGCCGTCCACCATATTGGCTGCATGCTTCTCCAAAGCAGTGGTTGACTCGTCGAGAGCATGTAAGTACTCAGCGAATAACACCAAGTTAGCTAGGGTTGGTAGGTTAATTTGGATGTTGTTCACAAGCTCTACTAGATGGTTGGTAGTCCTAATTATCTTGTTAGCTTTGTTAGTGAACTCATTTAACTGTTTATACACATGCATGATTTAATCTATTATTGGCTTTAGCGGCCAGTGTCAAGTCATGCATCTGTCTACCCAATTGCACTACATCCTTATCTAATGCCATGCCAAAGAGTTGTTGAGACAGGATTCTAGAAAATCCACAAGTCCTCTCTTAGTACGTGCATGGACATGCTTGGAAAGATCCAGAGTGTACGTTAGGTAAAGCAACATGCAAGTTAGTGAGCCTGTCGGTGAGCCTGTCTATATGCCTAGTCTGAAGCTCAACAATTCCATGCAAGGTTCGTTCCAAAGCTTCAGTGTCAGAGTTCGTCAATCGTGGGTTTCGATTAAACATCTTTCCCACTTCCAATAGTTGCTGTCTGAGATTCGACAAGCCCTTGGAGACCTCCTTGACAATATCTGGCGTTTGGAGATAGCCTTCCATTGGATAGTAGACACATACTGCATCTTCCACTACTACGACTTCTCCAAGTGGGCTCTTCAGTGCTCCTGGCATTAACGCAGTCGTGTCCGTGTCCGACGTCTTTCCATAGGTCCACCCCAAGCAACGCACGAGGAGTATGAGCCACAGCCACATTTTTTTCTGCAAGAGAAGATACTTCCTTAATCACTCTTGTTGTGGGATCGTAGCTTGCTGCGATACTCTTGGTTAGGGACAGGTACGGACGACAACATAGACTGTGACGAAGACAGAGGGGACAACACATCAGACGATAGGCCCTAGCTCTTGACTTACTAGTTTGATCCTATCAGCATGTACTACCTCCTGAGTTCCATTAGCTTCATCCTTTATTCTATAAGTATTTCCACGTACTCGTTCCACAACGGTATATGGTCCCGCGGAACTTAGGTCTGAGCTTGGAAATTCTCTTAGGGTTGTGGATCATTACCTTCTGGCCTGCCTGTAACGTCTTTTCGTGACTACCTTTGTGTTGTTTCGCCATCATCTCCGCTCTTGAGGTTTTTAATCTTTTCCGTACTTCACTGTGTATACGTTGGAATTTCAACAGTGTACCTTTGCGTAGTCTTCTTCGTTGTATACTGGAGCAGGAGGTCCAGCCAACAAATCGTAGGGTAACACTTTCTCTTCTCCATAAAGGATATAATGAGGAGACTTCCCAGTTGATGAATTTTCTGAGGAGTTGATGGTCGCCGCTAAATGTGGTAACCAGTCTTCCCAGTTATCCTCTTGATTTGAGGTTATTACTGGTCTCAAGACTTCCAGTACTGAAGTCACAAAGCGTGCGCCACCTCCTCTGAAGTTTTCGTCTGTAAAGGTGCTAAAACAGTGAATCGTGAGAAATGGTCCACTGCCACCAGTACATAACTTGAACCTTGACGACTTCTCGGCAACGCTAAGAGATCATTGGAGACTGTATCCCAGGGTTTATCCGGTAGAGGATACTCTAAGATGGGAGTCGGAAGTCCCGTCGTTCCTCGTATTTCCGCGCATTTGATGCATTGACTGACGTGGGCTTCTATGTCCTTCCTCATGGTCGGCCAATAGTATTTCTTTCTCACCTCACATATGCATCTATCGCGACCGGGATGACCCGCTTGAGGTACGTCATGAACTAACTGTAGCACGGCTTGCTGTAAGGTAGCAGGAACAACCAACTGATATGCAGTGTCCTTCCCTGGGGGTTGCTTATATAAAAGACCCTGTTGAAGATGGAAGTGAGTCATTGGTACTGGAAGTTCAGGTAGACAAGTCTCGTCACCAGACTCCAAGGCATAGATGACTTGAGACCACATCGCATCATTACGTTGTTCCGCTTTTACCGTGTCTGAGGAATACTCAGCAAGAGCAACATCCTCGGCTATGGTAGCAGCAATGTTTCTACTCAACGCGTCGGCTGCAACATTTTGACGGCCTGGTAAATATCTGACCTCTGGATCAAACTCCATTACCTTGCCAAACCAACGCCCAACCTTACCGTGCAAGTTTTTTCCTTTAAACAAGTCGCGTATGGGTGCATGGTCAGTTAAAACAATTATCCGGTGGCCAAAGATAATATCCCGGAAATGTCCTAACGCCCACACGACTGCTAATGTCTCCAAATGTGTCGTCGAATAGTTCTTCTCTGGGGGTCTTAATGCCCTACTAGCATACGCTATGGTATGTGTCTTACCTTGCTCATCCTTCTGCTGTAACACCGCTCCCAGACCCAGACCTGAGGCGTCCGTGCACAGATAGAAAGGTTGAGTATAATCAGGAAACGCTAATACGGGTGTTTCTGACATGGCTTGTTTGAGCTCGTTGAAGCTTTTCTCTTCCGAGGGTCCCCATTTCCATGCAGCGTCCTTCTTAAGTAGCGTCGTTAAAGGTGATGCTATGATGGCATACCTGTGGACAAAACTCCTATAAAAGCCAGTGAGGCCTAGGAACGATCTTATCTGATCCTTGTTCTGTGGTGTAGGAAAATAGGTCATCTAGATACGCTAAGACGTCTCGCCCTAACATCTCGCCAAACAATTGGTTTATCATCCGCTGAAATGTTAAAGGAGCATTACTCAGTCCAAAAGGCATCCGGAGAAATTCAAGTGCCCACGGTGAGTGCTAAAAGCAGTAATGGGACGCGACTCTTCGGTCAGCTCCACCTGCCAATACCCTGACGCTAGATCCAGACAAGTAAACACAGTATTTCCCTTACCTAATGATTGAAGTAAGTCTCGCAGATGCAGAATCGGGCAACGATCCGGTACTGTTACCTTGTTCACTTGCCGAAAATCCACAACAGGTCTCACACCACCGTCCTTCTTAGGCACTAGAAAGAGTGGTGCATTCCAAGGCGAGGAGGAAGGCTGGATAACTTCATCACGAAGCATCCTTTCAACTTCCTCATCCACTGCTTCCCTTTGGCTGTGCGGTAGACGGTATGCAGGCACATAAACTGGATTTGTACCAGGGCACAAACCAATATGATGCTTCACCCTATCCATCCTACCCAGCGCTTCTCCTGGAAGTGCTACTACATCGGAAAATTCTCTAAGGAGGGCTAGGAGTCGTGTTTTATGGTCTACATTATCCGTGACCTTCACAAATTGCTCCAGCTGTTTTTCCTTAGCCAGACGTATGGGTTCCGACTGAGTCCTTGCTTGAGATGTAACTACAGGAGAGATCACCGGCACGTCGTCGACTTCCTTTATGGAGGCACCATAGCACATCCAAGTCACCTATATAACAACCATCTCTGAGCTTAACTGCGCCACCACTCATATTTGCGATGAAGAGGGGCGTCTTCTGGTCTTGGCCAACGCTAGTCAGAGTCGATTCCAGCGACAGTGCCTTATGTTTCACAGTCTCAGTTAAGCATGCTACATCAGTTCCCACCGACATGTCAGGTACTCGGACAGGAATTTTACAGACAGTTCGACTGGGTAAGTGGTGATTGCCACTCACTATAGCCCTGACTTTCTTCCAGTCCATACCCTCCGCTTCGTGTGCATCCGGGGACTCCCTTGACGCTTCACTTGTCTGGGTCACAACTGGTTGGACGGCTCCTGATTGGATGCCAGTTCCAGTTCGTGTTGCTGAGGGATTAAGGCCTACAAACTCTTTCCTATTAAAGGAAATGAAATGTCTGAGGGTGTATTACTATATCATACTCCTCCATGGTTTCAAAGCCTAACAGCCCATCAGCTGGCAGAGGAAAATCCTCAACCACATAAAATGTAGCACGTAACACAGGAGATCGTTTATCTGCCCTCAATGTCAACAGCACCTGGCTTACAATCTTCATTCTACTCCCTGTCACACCTGTCAACATTACATCAGGTGGTGATAATGTCCAGTTTGTTAGAGGCATTTCACTTTTAAGTCTTTCCAACGCTTTACTAGAAATAATGTTTGTACATGCCCCTGTATCTACAATCAGGGACACTTGGCCTTTCCCTATGATCCAAGGAATAGATAATAAGTCCACCTTAGTAATAGCTGCCACACACGCATCGGTGGATTGTACTATTTTAATTACGTTTGCGCGCGGCCCTGAGCTTCCCCCGAACTAGCTGGGTTCCCTAGTTTCTTCCTCTTTTCAATGACAAAGGGGCAACAGTCCGTTTCATGAGGACATTGCCCATGTATGACACACCATCTTTTCACCTATGGCTTAACAGCCTTGGTCCTTTGCTGTGGAGAACTAGTAGCTGTATCTCTCCAGCCCGAAGTTTGCAAGGCTTTGCTAGCTTCTGCATAGCATATGCCTGCCTTCGACAAAGCCTGACTTTCAGTACAGTTAGGATACTGCTGTGCTATATCAGTAGCCAGATTAGTGGGTGCCATATTAGGTACAGGTATCTGCCACAAAGGAGGAGGGTTAGTCTGACCTTGCACCCCCATATTGTTAGTCATGCCCCAGGTATTTGGATAAGGGCCCTGGGTTTGCATGCCAATATTAGTACAGTATTCATGCCTCATTGATTAGGATTCTGGGTTTGCATGTCAATATTAGTATTCATGCCCCATTGATTAGGATTCTGGGTTTGGATGTCAATAATAGTATTCATGCCCCATTGATCAGGATTCTGGGTTCGCATGCCAATACCATCTGTGTTTATACCCCATGCATTTGAATAAGGAACAGAAAATAAATTCTGTCCAAAACCTTGTGGTGTACTGAAAACATCTGAAGTATACACAGGTATGTGAGTGGTTGTAGTACTATCACTAATGACTGGATTTTGCATATCCTGAGTGACCAAAGGTACTGTTGTAGCCTCAGCTTCCACAGTCTCCTCACTAGGATTACCCTCATTAGCAAGACTAGTGGCCATTTTGGATCTAACTGATTGCTCTGGGACTGTTGAATAAGTATGACCAGAACGCAAATGCAAAACGTTCAAATCCTCATCCTGTCCTTCAGAAATATCCTCATCACCTTGATCCTCAATATGTCCTTCACTCATTTAATATGTCTGAGCACTTTTATTTGATGTATCAACCCACTCATAAAATTCTGAGTCTAGTGGGATTGGCTTATCTCTATTTCCCTAATTCTACGTCCCCACCTTTTCACTGTATCCATCCAACCTTGTCAGTAATATTCCCCTCCCAGTTACAGGAAGATAAACTGACATAAAAAGGCTAGTTACGGTAAGTGACAGAGAACGGGACACATAAAATACACGGAAAGTATATTTATTTCAAGGGAGTTCTGAGAAACCTTTATTTCCACACATTAACTAACTAACGTGTGTTGATTCAAGTGTGTGTGTGTGTGTGTGTGTGTGGATTACTAATGCATGGACACTACCTAGATATGAAAGTCCAGGATGATGTTCCACATTCCACATTCCACACTCCACCAGACTCCTCCAACCATACACGGCAGCCCGCTCGCTGTGGGAGTTAGCAAGCGACTGGTTCGCCCTGCATCACGCCAGGCAGATGCCACAGACGCACCACACACAATCGTGGCACCTCTCGGCCGCTCTCGGCTCCCCCTCGGCTCGCTTCGGCCGTCCGCGCCTCTGGAGTTGCTAGAAGTCGCTAGTTGACCCACTCCTCACCGCACTGGCTTGAACTCTCCTTATCTCGCCTCTCACACACGAGAGCGAGATTCTTGCCAGTTTGCGTTTGAAGATGGAGATATCTCGCACACCACAGGGCGAGATAACTGCCAGTTTGTGCTTAAGATAGGAATCTCGCACTGGCAGAATAATGGGAGGAATTAATATGCACCACTCCAGTTTATCTGCTCCACTTAACTCACTGGTAATTAGTCCCCTTACAACAGTAGAGTAAGATTTTCTGTTTCACCTTCAGGAACGAGCAATTGCAAGGGTTACTGGTTCACAGCATAAATCCCCTTAGCACGTATCGTATCCCACCGCTGCCACCAATTTAATGTATCGGTACACGGCTAGCACTAAATATCGTGCCACCGCTAGCACCAATAAAATGTATCGTCACACTGCTGGCCACCAATTTAATATAGCCGTTATGGAGTAGCAGTTGACTACATATTAAGTGTTCTGCTGTTTAGTATAACTAGACCACCGTGTTGGATCGACGACACTGTCTGTAGTACACGTCAGCTACTCGCCGTCACTGCCCGACACTTCCCACCAAAGGTCCTCTGCCACGAGAAGGTGGAAGCTGGTCTGTTATTAAGTGGTAGCGTAAGGTGACAGAAATGAACAGATTAAATCTCTCTTTATTGGGTACAGAATAATATAACTGCGACCCGAGAGATATGTAAGGGCGATACCACCTCCCTTCATAACTATAAAACGGCTTCTGACGCTGTACACTCACCGGGCCGACTAGGGCGCGGTGCTGAGGTCAGCTAAAAAGTGAGGTGCCGAGCATTTACATATACTCTGGGCTTATGCAAAAAGTAGAGATAAATGACAACTCTACTAGCACATTATACACCTCTATAGAATGGTATTAAGTACATTCACATATACCAACATAATAAATGGTTCCCCAGGACTTTACACTTACGCACTATTCAGATATCTTTTCACTTCTCCTAACCTTCATTTTATAATTGAAACAGGGTGGCACTTATAGTCTGCCATCCACCTTCTTCTCTATACCACAGCTAACAGCGAAATGATATTTGGTTGTTCATCATTCACACTTCATTACACACTGTTAATTATGACTAAACAGTTTTAAAAATTATTATGTACAATGTGTGATACTACAACTTCATATGGAAAAAGATGTTGACACCAGAACAGGGGTGGCCACAAACAAATCGCCTCCACATCATCCTGTCCCCTGCCATTTCACTGCCTTGCTCCCAATTCAGACCCCCCTCTGTCATATACCTCTCCCACTCCATCCCTCCATCTCATCCTTGGCCTTCCCCTCCCTCTCTTCTCTTCCACCTCACTCATATACATTCTCCTTGTCAGTCTCTCACTCTCCATCCTCTCCACATGGCCAAACCACCTCAGTTTGTTTCTCATAACACTTCCTATCACATCCACATCCATACCACAATGCCCTTCACATCCTCATTTGTCAGTCTCTCTCTCCATGTGACTCCACAGGCTTCTCTCAAACAACTCATTTCCACTGCTCTCGCTCTTGACTTGTGCCCCTCCAACAACGTTGAAGCTTCACTTCCATGCTCACTTCCATGTTTCTTATCACAGCCTTCAAGGAACCAGCAACCTTTCTTCCTTGTCGTACCCTTTCAAGCACTTCACCCTCGAAACTTCCATTCTTACTAATCACGCTACCGAAGTACTTAAACGTACTCACATTGTCCATTTCCTCATCATCCAACCTCACTGTACATTCATTTGCTTCACCTCTCTCGAAGACCATAACTTTACTCTTCCCTACATTCACCTTTAGATTCCGTTTCTTACACACTCCCCCAAACGCATCCAACAAGCCTAACAGCTCCCCTTCATCTTCACTTAACAACACAGTATCATCTAGTACAGGGAGTTTCCACACGCTGCCCTCTGTCATTAGGGCTGCTCCAACATCTGTCCTACCTTGTATCTCTTTTATAACCCCATCCATATACAGATTGAACAACCATGGAGACATGACATGTCCCTGTTTCATTCCAACCTTCAAAGAGAACAATTCACTCAGTTCCCTATCCACATACACTGCAACCTTAGCACCCTTATACATACTCTTCATGGCTTTCAACAACTTCCCATTTATTCCATGTATTCCTAATACTTTCCACATTCCTTGTCTATCCACCCTGTCACATGCTTTCTCCAAATCCGTGAAGCCACATACAACTTCTGTCTGTTCTCTAGAAACTTCTTCACTAAAGACCTAAGAATGAATATCTGATCTGCACAACCTCATCCCTTCCTAAAACCTCCCTGTTCTTCAACTAATTCCTCTGTTATTTCCCTAACTCTGTCAGTAGGTCTCCTACCATACACTTTTTCCCCTTTTCCTTTGTACAGGGGAATGATTATACCTGACTTCCAATCCTCCGGGACTCGGCCTTCCTCCCAGGCCAGTCTGCACATCTTCCAAATCCATTCTACTGCCAGTAATGATACTTCTCTACCCCTTAGTATGAGAACCTCTTATCTCAAGCCCATCTCAGGTCTTTCTATGGTGTGTGTTCCTTATTGTGTCTTCACTTTCTATTAATCTAACTGTGCCTGTGTGTGTTTCTGATACACAGCATATCATAATGTATGTATTTAGTTGGTCTGTGTTATTGTCGAAGGGAAAATTTGGGATTGCACTTGGGATGCCCAGTACTATAGGGTAAATCTCATAGGTAGTGTGCTTTTGTTATTGTGCAAGTTCTCACACACCAAGCCTTGTACCAGTTATGCATGATAACAAAGGGATCACAGTACTGTATATAAACGTGTGTTGCCAGGTGAGCTTGACTGCGACATTTTCTCTCATTTTTCTGTGTCTGTCCTCATATCTTCCTATTTCTGCCATCTTTTCTGTCACTTTTTGTTAATCTTGTTTTCTTTTTCAGGTGGCTTTACATTGATTGACAAGCCAAAAAGTTTCCTAGATGCCAGGGAAACCATTTACAACATTGGGTGGTAACTATATAACCAACCCATACATGTTCCCTATGTGTCAGCAAGTGGGTTGGTGGTGGGTTAGTTTCCCCTCCATATAAAATAACTAACTTGCAGCCAAACGACCACCTATTACGGGATTATGGTGTCTGGCAATGGATATATAGGTAGATAGACAAGTACAGTATCCTTGAGTTAGTGGGTAATGTGGTGTGGATGGTTTTCAGGAGTAGAAGGATTGCCATTGCTGGTGACTCAACTCTGGCCATTTCTACTTCTTCACCAAGTTAGCCGCCATCCATGACTGAGTTAAACCACATATCTGCAGTTGGTACTACACATCAAGTTAAGCCATAGTGGAATGAAGGTTAGTATTGCTTTTGCAGTTCTGTAGCAATTATCAGTCATTGGTATCATTATCCATGTGTAGTTTTCTTTGGGGCAGAGGTCAGTGAAATGGCAGGGGCAGGGCGACATGTAGGTGATTTGTCAGTGCCCACCCCTTACAGGATTAAGGCATCTGCTTAGATAAATATAGTTTTCTTTGGCACAGGATGTAAAATATCCAGAACTATAAAAGGAGGCAGGTAAATGGGAAAGTTTAACAAACGAGTAATGAGTAAAATGGGCTTTACATCCATTTATTTTATTGTCAATCTTTTAAAAATTCTCAGCTCCATTTAGAAGGCATTACTATCTATCTATCTATTGCCAGACGCCTCAATCCCGTTTGGGGTGGCCACAAACAAATCGCCTCCAAGTCGCCCTGTCCCCTGCCATTTCACTGCCCTGCTCCCAACTCACACCCCCCTCTCTCATATACCTCTCCACCCCATCCCTCCATCTCATCCTCGGCCTCCCCCTCCCTCTTCCCCCCTCCACCTCACTCACATACACTCTCTTTGTCAGTCTTTCACCCTCCATCCTCTCCACATGGCCAAACCACCTCAGTGTGTTCCTCATAACGCTTCCTATCACATCCACATCCACACCACAACGCTTCTTTATATCCTCATTCGTCAGCCTGTCTCTCCATGTGACTCCACAGGCTCCTGTTAAATAACTCAAATAACTCATTTCCACTGCTTTCACTCTTGACTTGTGTCCTTCCAACAACGTCCAAGCTTCACTTCCATACGTTAGAGTTGGTATCACAATACTGTCATGTAGTAACTTTTTCACTTACACGCTCACTTCCCTGTTTCTTATCACTGCTTTCAAAGAACCAGTAACCTTTCTTCCCTGCTGTACCCTTTCAAGCACTTCACCCTCCAAACCTCCATCCTTACTCATCACACTACCCAAGTACTTAAACGTACTCACATTTTCCAATTCCTCACCATCCAACCTCGCTGTACATTCACTGACTTCACCTCTCTCAAAGACCATCACTTTACTCTTCCCTACATTCACCTTTAGATTCCGTTTCTTACACACTCTCCCAGTCTCATCCACCAAGCCTTGCATCTCCCCTTCGTCTTCACTCAACAACACAGTATCATCTGCAAACAACAGTACAGGGAGTTTCCAAACACTATCCTCTCTCACCAGGGCCACTCCAACATCCACTACCCTACCTTGTACCTCTTTTATTACCCCATCTGTGTACAGATTGAACAACCATGGAGACATGACACATCCCTGTTTCAACCCAACTTTCAAAGAGAAAAATTCACTTAGTTCACCATCCACACGCACTGCAGCCTTCGCACCATCGTACATACTCTTCACAGCATTCAACAACTTCCCATCTACTCCATATATTCTTAACACTTTCCACAATCCTTGTCTATCCACCCTGTCATATGCTTTCTCCAAATCCATGAAAGCTGCATACAACTTCTTTCCCTTCTCTAGAAACTTTTCCACTAAAGATCTAAGAATGAATATTTGATCTACACAACCTCTTCCCTTCCTAAAGCCTCCCTGTTCTTCTCCAACTAATTTCTCTGTTCTTTCTCTAACTCTGTCAATAAGTATCCTACCATATGCTTTTCCTGTTATACTAAGAAGACAAATGCCCCTATGATTACCACACACTTCTTTTTCCTCTTTTCCTTTGTACAAGGGAATAATTATACCCGACTTCCAATCCTCCGGGACCCTACCTTCCTCCCAGGCCAATCTGCACATCTTCCACATCCATTCTACTACTATCTCTCCCCCATTCTTCAGCATTTCACCACACACTCCATCAATTCCTGGGGCTTTCCACGATTTAACTTTCTTCATTGCTTCCACAACTTTTATCCTACTGATTTCTTCCTGTCTTCTCACCTCCCTTCTCCTACTGATTTCTTCCTGTCTTCTCCTTATACTCACATTACTTCCATTCTCTATGTTCAACAATTCCTTAAAGTGTTCTCTCCATCTGCTCACTTTTTCTCCCTTCTCCACTAGTAATCTACCATTTTTATCTTTCACTCCCCTGCTAACTTCACTTCCACTCTGTCTTACTCTTTTCACCTCTTTCCAGAACATTTTCTTACAGTCCCTCCACTTTACCTCAAATTCCTTCCAAATTCTTCATCCACTCTCGTCTTACTCTTACTAATCTTTTCACCTCTCTCTTTCTTTCTACATATAACTCTCTCTTCCGCCTCTCAACTTCTTCCGCGCCCCTATTTCTCATCCATTCATTGTATGCTTTCTTCGTTTGTGCCACAGCTTGTCTCACCTCTTCAGTCCACCAAGCTGTTCCTTGCACCCCCCCTCCGTCTTCTCTTCCTTCCACACACCACATCACATGCTGCACATATTTCTTCTGTAAATATCCTACACACACCTTCCACGTCTCCCATCTGCTCCAATTCATATTTGCCCAATCGTTCCTCCTTCTCTCTTATACTCTGCCTTTTTCTCATCCTCTTGTAACCTTTCCACTCTCCTTGCAACTACTCCTTCCTCTCGTCTTTTCCTTCTTCTATTCCTCCATATTACTTCAATCCTAATTCTGGCCACCACCAAGTAGTGGTCAAAAAGTCCACTTCCCTAACCTTTATAAGCTCTTGCATCCATTACACATCTTCGCATCCTTTCATCCACACACACATAATCAATCATTGCCTTCCTTTCATTCAGTTCACCACCCACCCTTCTCATCACTCGCCATGTATACCTGTGGATCATTTTATGCCTGAAGAGGGTATTGGCTATCACCAACCCCCTCCCAGCACAAATGGCCACTAATGCACCCCCATTCTCATCTATCTCAGCAGGCACACCCCACTCACCAACTATTCCATCCACCATCACATTCCCAACTTACCATTCATATCACCGATCAAAAACACTCTCTCATTTCTTCCAAACTTTTCTATGCACACTTCTACATTTGTCCAGAACTCTTCTCTCACTCTTCTAGCATGATCTTGCGTTGGTGCATACACACACACAATCGCCCACATTTGTATTCCAACTTTCAACTTTACCCACACAATCCTTGACCCAACTGATCCATACTGTCTTATGCTCTTCTTCCATCTTTTACTCACAACTATACATACTCCTTCCTTTGCCCTCTCATTCTCACCTACTCCTGCACATATACCCCATCCATACTCCCATTCTCTCACACTTTCTCCTCTCCATTTTGTTTCAGTTATTCCACATACATCCACTTTCGCATCCTCAAGCACCTGGACAATGACCTTATATTCTCTTGCGAGTTATTCATTTTAGGGGGACCGCATGGTAAATTATCCAGCCCCTACCAGGTGTGTTTTATTGGAAACATCATGTGTTGACTGTAAAAACAAAAACAAAACGATGTGTTGAGTTTTATAAATCACTACGGTCAGGCAGGGTTGTGGAGTTGGTGATAATATTTCCTGACTATGACTGACTCCAGAAATTTTACAAGTACGACTCTACCAACCAACACATGTTCTCTATGTGCCATCAAGTGGGTTGGTGGAGGGTTAGTGTCCCTCTGTGTAAAATAACTAACCCAAAGTCAAATGGCCACCTGTTACTGGATTATGGTGTCTGGCAATAGATAGTTGATAGACTAGTACAGCATCCTTGAGTTAGTGAGTAATGTGGTGTGGATGGTTTTTAGGTGTGAAGGGTTGCAACTGCTGATGACTCTCAACTCTGGGTTTGTCCATCTGTTCACCAAGTGAGCCGCCATCCATGACTGGACTGCCATAAATGGTAGTAATTTACCTTAAGTCGTTGAGGAATCAAGGTGGGTATTACTGTCATTTTTCATTACAGTAAACCCTTGATATAACAAATTAATTGGGGGAGGGGTGGGTCGCTATATCTGAAAGTTCGCTACATACGAGGTTCAGTATTTCCGAGGGATTACCAAACCAGTTCCCTATGTAAGTGGAGTCGTTCTGTCCAACATGCTACCTAAAGTAATTCAGTGAAGTTTTACATGGAGAATTCAATGGTTTACGAAGTTGTACATGTAAATATAGTACTGTATGAAGTTGTACATATAAATACAATATCTATAATAAGAATACTGTATAATGTAGTACTGTTGCAGTACACTTACTGTCCCAGGAAGGGATGCTGTTGTCACGGTGGGCTGATTTGCAAACTTCCCCCTCATTTAGCAACCTTTGTTCGCAAAATCCAGGGGAAGCTCGGTCGTGATTTGTCTGTTCGTTATATCCGAAATTCGCAATACCAGGCGTTGGAATGTGAAACAACCACTGCTACCAACCTCACACTTGATACTGAGCAGGCTCCTTCTGCATACTAAAGACTCTTCTGATGACGTCACCACTTGCAGCGTAACAAGTGTGTGCACGCACACACACACTCTAACAGCAATGTGCACTAACACTCTCTTTCTCTCTTCTTAGTTTGCTGAACAATTCCAAGGACGAAGCTGATTGGATTATTGGCGTCCAATACACACTATGTATCCAATACATAGACTTTTGTTTAAGTGCCATTAAGACCCAGTCTGTAGCCACATACAAATATTTGGTGTCCCTTGAAGTACTATAATCCTTCTAGTCCCAGCTGACTGCTGCACATAGCCGCTCAGTCGAGGCACCTTTCTTGGTGAGACAGTCAGCCAGTTGTTGTGATGTGTCCATCCAAGACACTTCATCAATCCCCCCTCGCTCCAACATGTCTTGCAATGCAGCAATATCATTGTGCAGTCTCCTGTCTTCAACGTTCCTGCAGGAGTAAAGGGCGTCCACCAAACTCTTGTTATCGATGAAACACTTGATCTTGAAAACTCCACACCATCACAGAATCTGGCAGTTGCATGTCCTGCTTCATAAATTTGCCACAGGCAACCTGCCGTCTTCCTTAAATGCCCAGAAAGTTTTTTTCCCCACATCCCCTGGGGAGGGGGGAAAGAATACTTCCCCAGTATCCCTGCTTGTCATAAGAGGCGACTACAAGGGGCCTTTTTGTCTCCAGTCTTTCTCTCCTTATTGTCCTCTTCTGCTTTTCTGTCCTACCTCTCTTCTTGATATTTCTGTGTTTCTTCTGGCCTTTATTTTCCCTCTACTCCTACAGTGCTATATTATGAGTTGGTGCTAATTCTTTGCTTTTCCTTACTTCAAATCACTTCTTGCAGTCAGCATTCAACATTTAACTATCTGTGTTGCATATGTACCAAAATTGAGAGTTTTTGTAATACAGTATAGTTGGAATTGCCAGGCCCATGCGGTAATATGTTTTATGATGTACTGGTACTGTTTCTGTGTGTTTCTGCCGTAGTTATTCATTTCAGATTGTACCATGATGGAGGTGTGTGTGCAGTGCCTTTGAAGGGAGTGGATTGATGTGTATATACACCATAACTGCACAGGACAGCCCTTTGGAAATAATTGCGTGCCTGTGGTTGATGGGTCTTTGGCCAGACAGACTGGGGTTGATCCACAGCAACCAAGAGGTATATAAAAACATCAATAATGTCCAGATTGTCTCAGTTGG
Organism: Coenobita brevimanus; assembly: GCF_032717465.1. NCBI lineage: Eukaryota > Metazoa > Arthropoda > Malacostraca > Decapoda > Coenobitidae > Coenobita > Coenobita brevimanus. The sequence continues at coordinate 60,035 of NW_027643094.1, read as the reverse complement.
ATACATTTATGTGAAGCTACAGAGCGTGGTTAATGTTTTTGGCGTATCCGATAGAGCCAAGATTCCGGGAGCTTGAATAATGAGTGAATGGAAGCGTGGCCCATTAGATTGGGCAAATTTGGGCTGTCAGGACATTGCTACTCCTCACCCTGCCATAGGGTGGGAAAGGAGGTCCAGGTGATGATGATGAATATGGTACCAGGTAATTATTTTTGTATAACAGAATATATTTTTTTTTTTTTTTTTTTTTTTTTTTTTTTTTTTTGCAAAGAATGAACCAAAGGTCACAAGCCCACAATAATTGTACCTTCCAAAAGAAAAGCAAAATACAAGAGAGAGCCAAATTCAAGATCTGATCATTTCGAGATGCCTGGACACACTGCGTTTGAAAGACTGGAGATCATAGGAAGCAGGAAATACAAACAGAGGGAGACAGTTCCAGAGTTGACCTGTTGCATAAATGAAAGGCTGGGAGTAATGGTTAATTCTTGCATTAGAGAGTTGGACAGAAAAGGGATGAGAGTTTGCTGCAAGACAGGTGCTACGTGCCCGTCGTAAAGGTGGAGGAATGCATGCAGACAGTTCAGAGGAGCAGAGACCATTGAAGTAGCGATAGAAAAGAGATAAAGATGCAACAGTGCGATGAAGAGACAGAGGTTGAAGGGAGTCAGTAAGAGGAGGAGAGTTAATGAGACGAAAAGTCTTAGACTCCACCCTATTGAGAAGAGCTGTATGTGGGGAAGCCATCCCACACATGAGAGTTGTACTCCACACAGGGACGGATAAAACTCCTGTATAGAGTCAACAGTTGTGCAGGTGTAAAGAAGGAACGGAGTCAGCTTAGCACACCCAATCTCTTGGAAGCAGATTTTACAAGAGATGTAATATGATCTTTCCAAGATACATCCCAAGTAAGTGAAACCCCAAACATGTTCAAGGATGATGCAGGATTAAGCTGAATATTATTAAACATTAGTGTGTATACCTGTGGAAGATTTTGTCGGGTTGATAAGTGTAAAAACTGAGTCATTGATGCATTAAAAACAACCAGATTATTTTTACCACAGTAAGCGATATGAGGCTAGTCAGACATTAGGTGTGCCTTATCCTCATCAATTGTTTGTTCAAGTAACTGCTGAGATGGAAGTTGCGGGAACCAACTTGAAAGGTGAAGGGTGGAGTCATCAGCGTACGAGTGGATAGGGTTAGATGTACAGCTTAGAAAGTCATTGATGAATAAAAGGAAGAGAGTTGGTAATAGGATGGAGCCCTGAGGAACACCACTGTTGATAGATCTAGGAGGAGAACGATGGCCTTCTACAACAGCGGCTATAGAACGACCAGAAAGGAAGCTAGAGATGAAGGCACAGATAGAAGGATAGAAACCGTAAGAGGGCAGTTTGGAATTTAAAGAGTTATGCCAGACTCAATCGAAAGCCTTTGAGATGTCAAGTGCAATGGCAAAGCTTTCACCAAAGTCCCAAAAGGAGGATGACCAGGAGTCTGAAAGGTAGGTTGGTAGTGGGTGTGTGCTTAGTACCACCGTACTTTATTATAATGCCCAATCCAGGTGAAGACATAGCATAGATACCATGTACTGTATAGCTTTCTCTTTGCATCACCTTTGTTGGCTAAGCATTTTATTTGTAATCATGTGTATGCAGTGTGCTGAGGTGAATATTTTTGGTACTGTTGCAAGAGGCAGACTGAGAAAGACTTGGAACAAGGTCATAGAGGGTGACCTCACAAGTGAGAGACTGATTAGGGAGGCTGCTGGATATTGAGCAGTGTGGGGAGAGCAAGAGTTTAGTTATCATTCCGCATTATCTGCATATTATTTAAAATGTGTGTGTGTGTGGTTATTGTACTTCAGCAGATGTAAACACAGTGGCTCACACCAAAATTGCTCTTCTCACAGTACACCATCCTTCTTTCAGGGGATGGGGAGTTGAGGGATGTTTGTATAGCCAGGGACTGGATCCACTACAGCTTCCTTTTACAGGATAAGGAGGGAATTGAGGGATGTTTGTATAATCAGGGAGTGTAGCCAGCTAATTATGTGAGTGCCACTAATCACAGCCATCAGTTTGTAGTCCCCAGGTGTATTTAACAGACAGAAACCATGAATCGGGGTCACAGACTTTAAGTAAGGCACTGACATGCATCGTGTTTTAATTATGATAGTTCTTTCACCTTGACCTGGCCTAGATATCAGCCTCTTGTTGCTTGATTTCATTCAGCTCTGACAGAAAAAAAGTGTTGTGACTCAAAATCCTTTCCATGGCACTTCTTTGTGACTGGCATTGTACCGTATTATTTCAGCTCAGTTTCAAGGTGATTTTTCAATTTTATGCCAAGTTTGTAGTATAAGTAATAGTAGTTGCAGCCCCCGGTTCATTGAGCAACATGAACCGAGTGGGCTGCAGGTGGAAGTTCCTCTTCTGCAGTCCACTATTACATCAGTGCCACCCCATGAAAGCTGCAGGGTTATTCCAGGCCAACTCACCCCAAACCTCCCAGTTCATGCCGTCAATTTTCTTGGAAATATTCAGGAAAATGCTTGTATTTGTTTGTGGCCACCCCTTATGGGATTAGGGCATCTGGCAATAGATGGATAGATAGAACCATGCAAAATCTTGCTGTCTTCAGAGAATGTTATGAACTTAACCAGAGACTGAAAAGGTTAATATATAATTTTCACTTTCAGGTTAGAGTTGACTCAGCCGTGGAAACTGCCATGTCATCGTATCATATCGTACATAACGGCTCCAACATGCTTGCCTGCGTCAGCCTTGGTCACCTAATGGCGGCTCTACACGCTGCCCGATCTCTGGCAGTCACCATGACAATTATCTCCACTGTCTAGTAAGTACCTGAATGTGGTTGCATTTTGTTCAAGACTAAATCTGGGGGTTTGCAGGCTGATGTTGCCCTTCTCCTGCAGTCCACCATGCTCCTCTTGGGGTTTAGGAAGTTAGGAATGTTTGTCTATTGGCACCACTGCATGAAGACATTCCTTTGCAGTACCAGAGTGGTTTTATACTCCATATTATTGACTAAGGTGCTCATTATTCACTTTATCATGTTTTTCTATTCTCCTGCATTCTAAACCCTACCTTACCCCGTCTTTGGATGGGAAAAGAGGGAGGGATGATGGTTTTCTTGCACGTAATATTACTTTCCAATTGTTTATCATGTATTTTCCCCTGTGTAATATAAGTCACCATATTTGCCTCAGTTTCCTAGCCTTATCAGCTTCCGTACCTTGCCTTCATATATGATCATTTACTATATCCATCCATCCTCTTGCTCTGTGAGAGAGAGGGGTGTAAGTTGGGGGAAAGGCAGGAAAATAGCAAGGGACAGGGTGACATGGAGGCGATATTGTCTGTGGCCACCCTTTACACGATTATGGTGTCTGGCTGTAGATAGATAATTATGATAGGTTCTTGTCCTACCATGCCTCCTTTCACCTCTAAACTCTTTTCATCACCATATCTGCATCCATTCTCTCCATATAATTATATCTGTCTAATGTCACACTCGTTAGGAGAAACACATTGAGGTGGTTTAGCCATGTGGAGAGGATGGAGAGTGAGAGACTGACAAGGAGAGTGTATGTGAGTGAGGTGGAGAGGGAGGGGGAGGCTAAAAATGAAAAGGAGGGATGGAGTGGAGAGGTATGTGAGGGAGGTGGGTGTGTGGGTTGGGAGCAGGCCAGTGAAATGGTGGGGGACAGGGCGACATGGAGGCGATTTGTTTGTAGCCACCCCTTATGGGATTAAGATGTCTTACAATAGATAGATAGACACACTCTTTAACACTTACATCACCAAGTTTCCTCACTTCGTATATAATTTTTACCTCAGTTGTTGGCTGCTCCAAAAAGTGTCTCAGCTCCATGCCTTTTATAAAACTGACATTTCATCACTCTCACAAGAATTTGTAAGCCCCAGCCGTGAGTGATAGTGTGTCCTGTAGTGCTGTGTTTAGGAAGAAAATTGGTAGATAACTTAAGAGTAGATAGGAGCTTGAAGTCAGATGATTTTTTTTGTCTCAGAAGGAACAGCAAGTTGGTCAGGGATGGGAAAGATACATTTGGTGAGCAGTTTGTGTCATAGGATTAACTACCAGACTCACACCTCAAGCTTAGGAACCAATTTAGGAAGTAAAGAAGCCATGAAGTCAAGAAGCTTTGTGTAGTGGAGGGAGGTGTGGAAATTTAAAGAGTAGGGGAGGGTAGACTATCTCTCTATCTATCTATTGCCAGACATCTTAATCCCACAAGGGGTGGCCACAAACAAAGCACCTCCATATTGCCCTGTCCCCCACTATTTCACTGCCTTGCTCCCAGCTCACACCCCTCTCTCTCATATGCTTCTCCACTCCATCTCTCCATCTCATCCTTGGCCTCCACCTCACTCACACACTCTCCTTGTTAGTCTCTCACTCCATCCTTTCCACATGGCCAAACCACCTCAGTGTGTTTCTCCTTAATGCTTCCTTTCGCATCCACATCACAACACTCCTTCACTTCCTCATTTGTTTGTCTCTCCATGACACTCCTCATGCTTCTCTTAAATAACTCATTTCCACTGCTCTCACTCTTGATTTCCTCTAAACCTGGAAAGCATTTACAACACTGGGTGGTAACTTTATAACCAACCAATACGTGTTCCATACGTGGCAACAAGTGGGTAAGCGAAGGGTTAGTGCCCCTCCCCGGAAATCAGCTCCTTTAACTAAAAATACGAACATGGGAGGTAGACAAGTAGACAAAATAAACTTAGGGTGAGTTACTGAAGATGGCAATGAGTACAGTATGGAGTAGAGTAGAAGCCAGAGATGTAGTCTGGCTGGACAAGGGAACCCCTAGGTATAAGGTGACTTTGTGATGGAAGTATGAAGTGAAAACAGGACAGAATGTAGTGCTTGATACATAGCAGAAAGGTAGAGTGAGGGAGAAGGAAGGTAAGAGTTAGGGAGAAGAAAGATGGAGTCAGGGAGTTTACCCTTTTTTGGAGCTGTACTCCATGTCCCTTTTTTTCGATAAGGGCTAAGGCATTGCCCCTGGGTAGAGGACCTTGTTTTGGAGCATACAGCTTTTTATGACCAGATGCCCTTCCTGATGTCTACCAGTGACCCTTGGGTGGATACGAACCTCTGACCCTTCAATCAGACCTGAACACTCTTAACCCACTGAGCCACGGCGTGTACATTCCCCCCACCCCCCACCCCCGGAAGGAACTAACAAACAAGACAGGTGCCAGAGGAGGGGGGGGGAACATACTGTACTGCTGTATTTGTGGATTTGGGGAAAGCATTTAATACAGTGTCATGGTTGACAGTAAAAATGTGCTGTGGAAAGACAGGTTAGTGATGCAGCTGCTGTATGAAGAGGCAACTGTGTGTGTAAGAAGATGGAGGGTGAAGCAAGGAATTCTGTGAGTGGGGTGCATCAGAGTTCTGTGTTGAATCCTATGCTGTTATCCTGGCACTTCATTGTCAGTTAGTTACTACCTTGGGAGCTTGTATGTACTGATGAATTATCTTTGAATGCCGGGAGTATTCAAAGGGCCAGAGAGAAATACGAGAGGTGAGAGGATGGAGTGGAAACAAAGGAACTGAAAATTAATGCTTTACTAATAAACAGAGGTCATAGTCAGCTGGTGTGAGTAAAGTAGAACAGGGTATTGTGCCTTCTGCTGTGTGCAAAAATGGGGAGGGAATTCTGTTGTATACAGGGTATTACTGAATGGCACTGGCAACCTTTGGGAATAAATCCCTAATTGAAAAACAAAATCACGTTATTCTACAATGATATGGGGGAAAAAAAAAAATGAGCCACTGATGAGATGCAGGACATGAACTGAAAACAGTAAAACGGGTATCACACGGAGACCCGTGAACGTTTTGTGCAGCACAAAATGGACGTCCAAACTGAGCTTGGACGTCCATACCCTATCACACGGTGGACGTCGACGGCCACCTTCTTCTTCTTTATCGAGTTCACCCCACGCGACTGGGAGGTCACTTCCAACTCCCTGACAGATGACGTGTTTATCAACAAGATCAATGGACGTGAACCTAGATTGTGACTTTTGCAATGGGTGCTGCAGTCCTAACCCTGCAGGAAGAGGAAGAAGCCTCTGCAAGAAGACAAAGGAGAGGGAGAAGGAGGGCACTGTGGATTAGAGAATGGCCTCCACAGAGAGAAGTAAGTAGCCAGTATAGAAATCTGCGCAGTACTGCTTTCATCCCGAGTATGCCTTTCTAACGTGTGTGGGCCTTTCTTGTAAACAATTAATCCACATTCCATCATTTTTACCACATTTTGGTATATATGAAAAGTTTCTGTGACAGAAATATTAAAACTACAAAGTTTACTGACTGTTTTGAATTAATCATAATAAAACATACCACCTCAACTGACTACAGAGTTCAAGATAGCAGACGACACATGCTACATGTAAACTCCATAGAGAAGAAGGAGACTACCAAGTCATGGATGTCCACGATCGCCATGGACGTCCATGAATGGCTCTGGTGGCCTTCCACCCGTGGAGGTCCATGACCCTCCCGCAGGAGCAAATTTGGACGTCCACGGCCAGTTTGGACGTCCACGAGTCTCCCTTGTGATAGCTCCTTAAGTGCCGTACCAGGCCAAGCCTATGGATACTTAGTACCAATCCGAACACTGGTGCCTCGTCCCTCACCCCGTCCCCCTCCCGCTTCCACTTGTTATACCCATGTGCTGTCCATAGTTACGGTCAAATGATGATAATACTGTACATAATGTTTACTATGGTGTATAATAAATAAAACATTGAGTCCTTGAACAGTTTAATTATTATTGTAATACATTTATTACATGGGCATTTAAAGACTGTCTATCTATCTATCTGTTGCCAGACGCCTCACTCCCGTTTGGGGTGGCCACAAACAAATCACCTCCACGTCGCCCTGTCCCCCGCCATTTCACTGCCCCTCTCCCAACTCACCCCCCCCTCTCCACCCCATCCCTCCATCTCATCCTCCCTCCATCTCATCCTCGGCCTCCCCCTCCCTCTTCCCCCTTCCACCTCACCGACATACAATTTCTTTGTCAATCTTTCACCCTCCATCCTCTCCACATGGCCAAACCACCTCAGTGTATTCCTCCTAACGCTTCCTATCACATTCACATCCACACCACAACGCTCCTTTATATTCTCATTTGTCAGTCTGTCTCTCCATGTGACTCCACAGGCTCCTCTTAAATAACTTATTTCCACTGCTCTCACACTGTTGACTTTTGTCCTTCCAACAACGTCCAAGCTTCACTTCCATACGTTAGAGTTGGTATCACAATACTGTCATGTAGTAACTTTTTCACTTCCATGCTCACTTCCCTGCTTCTTATCACTGCTTTCAAAGAACCAGCAACCTTTCTTCCCTGCTGTACCCTTTCAAGCACTTCACCCTCCAAACCTCCATCCTTACTCATCACACTACCCAAGTACTTAAACGTACTCACATTTTCCAATTCCTCACCATCCAACCTCGCTGTACATTCACTGACTTCACCTCTCTCAAAGACCATCACTTTACTCTTCCCTACATTCACCTCTAGATTCTATTTCTTACACACTCTCCCAGACTCATCCACCAAGCCTGTACTAAATCGTGGTGTAGTACACAGCATACGGTTGTGACCTGCTCACTGATGCAGATATGCTACCATTTCCACATTAACTCCCAGCTCTCTGCCACCAGCATAACATTCAGTATGGTAGCAAAGTAAATGGAGTATGATTCTGAAAAATAACAATCAGTATTTCTAGCAATCTCAGTGTCTGTCACTGAGAAATGATTTTGTTAACAGTATCATAATGTTTGACATTAGGGGAATTAAACAATCCCTGCCAGACTAATGTAAATACATGAAAACAGACTCATGTACGTACATTACAACAGGGGTTCCACATGTCTCCCTCCACCTTCATTATATACTTGACATCGCTGAACCATAGATTACGCACATGCGCAAATGCATGTGGTGTAGTACGTACACAATCACATGAACGGGTACAGTAGTTCATCCTCAGTGTCAACAGACATTTCATAAACTAGTGATTTTAGATGGCCCTACAGGTAGAAATCAAAGGGATTTAGGTCAGTGGATCATGCTGGCCAGGAGATGACCGCCATTTCCTATCCACCTGTTGGGAAACTGGGCATCAAGATATTCCCGTACAGTCATGCTGAAGTGCGCAGGTGCACCGTCGTGCATGTACCACATGCTTCTGCACCTTGCTAGAGGTACATCATCTAGTAATGGCAGTAAATCATGCTTTAAGAAATCACGATGCATAGGGCCTGTTAGGCGACCAGGAAGTACATGTGGACCTATGATACAATCACCACAGTAATTATGCTGCGCTGTACATGCATAGAACAGCGATGCTGATATCTTCTCCACCATGTAATATAGGGATTGGCCTCACTCCATGCATGCATTTTGTGACTATTGAACATTCCTGTTCTTGTGAAAGATGCCTCATCTGTGAAAAGCATCATGCTAGAAAAATCTGGATTGAGTGCTGTTTGGTCTAGAAACCACTGACAGAAATCTGAGTGTCGGGAAAAGTCCTCTGGAGTAAATACTGAACTCTCAGAAAAAGGTAGGGATGAAGGAGCTGATTGTGCAATACACTTTATATGGTAAAATGACTGACCCCCACATCACTTGCCACATTGCGAGTCCTTGCTTGTGGATTCGTTGCAACTGCCTCTAGGATCCTCTCAGGTTGGAGTGTGCGAACAAAGCATGGTAGTCCTGTTTCTGACAGATTGCAACTAAAGTTTCCTTTCTCCCTCAGCCTTCTGTCTATGGATGTGAATGTAGTGTGATGTGGATGCTGCCACTGGGGGGAATCTTTCTGTATAAAGACGTACAGCTTCCCTACCATTTCCGTGCACAGAACCATAGGTCAGGTGCATATCCACCAGCTCCATTTACTGTACGAGTACTGCTGCATCCTGTTAACCTGGGGGAACCATGATAATCCGATCAGTAAGGTATCGTAAAGAAGAATATTGTATCTTTAGCCTTACGTAATGGACAGGTTGTTTGACTGTAATAAGACAGTGCTGTGTTATCAGTTCAAGGTCTGCCATTAGTGAACAAAGCCAGAGTAATCATTTGGCTCCGAGGCTTTATTACACACGATAAAATAGGTCTGCAGTTACATGAATAAGGGTTGCTTTATTGTTGTTACTACAGTATTTTCTTAATAGTGGCTTATGTTTACAGTAGTGCACATGTGTAATGTGCTGGTTAAAGGTAAAATACAGAACGTTATGACCTAAATCAGTTGACTGGTAATGTAGTGCATTGTTAAATGTACACATACATAAAACCTTACATGCACACAGCACATGGACGTTATGAATGATCAAGAAGGCTCTAGCATTGTGTACTGGCATTCATTACCATACACGTGCGGATAAAATCTTGTTCTCACACACACACACACACACATACACACACACACACACACACACACACACACACTTGATCTCCCTTTGGCCAGCAGAGACAAAGGGGAAAGTACTAAAGCATGTGTTCTTTATTCATGTTTGATTTTTTGGTACAGACACATTACACATAAATAATCTCAGCAAATAATGATGTTTTGTGTACTGAAATAAGCTGTTTGCCAAGATCTGTATAGTTATAGTAGTAGTTGTAGACCTAGGCTCATCTCAAATGTGCATCCGGTCAACTACAGGCTGAAGTGGCCCTCCTGTCAGGGAAATAGGTAGGGAGTTGAGGTATGTTTGTACAGCCAGGCAGTGGAATTGACAGGTTATAGAGTGCCACCCCAAGAATGCATCCCTCTAATCTTTTAAACTCATTGTGTCCAGGCATCTCAAAATGAACGGATCATGAATTTGACCCTCTTATCTTATTTTCGTTGAGCTTCTAGCCGTTAGTTAGTTCTTCCTTACATAAAAAAGAGAGAGAACACCAGTCTATCACAAAACAGTCCTTCATACTTTTTCTGTCCCCATTCTGCCCTGTATGCCCTGTAATCATTTATTCCTATCACCAGGGCCCTTTTTTATTTACATGATTCATTTCCATATATGCTGCTATCAGAGGCACGTTTTGGTGCTCCCTTCAACCCCTCAATACATTTTTCTTGAATGAGTAGCAGAGTGGCTAGCAATACTGGTAGAGAGAGAGAGAGAGAGAGAATAATACAATAGGTAAAATGAGTACCTTGGAAAGTTGTGTGGTTACCCAGATGATAGAGTGCCCTTGTATCCCAGGATGGTGTAGGAAATGCCACAGATACAAAGGTCAGTTGCACAGAGGAGCACTGCAGCATACTTTTCTCTGTATCTATCAGATTGTCTGTCAGGCTGTCCATTTATTCTTCTGTCAAACTTCCTGTTTATCTACCCAGCCATTTCTTGATCCATTATTGCCCCCAGCTTTACAAACAGATAGGGAGCTGTACTTGGTGGCCAACTGTAGGGGTCGGAAGGAAGGGGAAAAACTAGGACAGAAGGAAATAGCTTACTAGTAAAATGATCGGGGTTGGGTAGGAGGTGGTGTTCCATAATTTTCAAATACCCCCTCTAAAATATGGAGATGGTCTGTCTGAGTGAGGAAGTAGCATTGGTTGACTAAAGAATCAAGTCGAACCCTCTGTACATATCCCTTGATATGTGGACTCCCAAATTTAGCATTTTACCCTCCCAAAACGCCTCCCGATAGTCGTAAAAATTGAAATCCAACACAGGAGACCAAATATATGGCTTTTTATTTACAGGAGACAGTAGGCATAAACAGCAAAATAGTTCTTAACAGCAAACATACATATCAGATAGAATCATGCTAGGATTTAAGTCCATAATGTTGAGTTTGAGGGAGTCGAAGTCCACAGTTTGTGTCATGGTACATAGCCTGTTTACAGACAGTTAGTTCTGCTGGCTCAGAATTGTGTCCTTGGCTTGACTAAAGTCATTCAGGGTCACCTCTGCATTACAGGTAATGTTATTAAGATACAGCTTAAGATTGGCTGCATACGTGTTCATTGGCAGCTTCTTGTGGTCTTTCATCAACTGGAACAGATCACTGGACTTTGGGAGGGAGAGTGATGTGTCCCGGGCATAGCGAACCTCCAGGTAGAGCCGTCCTACCTTGATGCCCTCATCTATGTCAGTGGCTGCAACATATCAACTTCCAGCAGCTGATGTCAAAGGGCCTCCCATTCCCTTTGGTATATCAAGGTCTTTGTTTCTCCGACGATCTACCGCTACATTAGCAATCTCCTTGTCTTTTAAGCCTTGCTTCTTCAGTTCCTCTTGCTTTGTGTTACGCCAGCATGATTTCTGGCCTCCTTCCTCCTTTCCTGATCATGCTGCCATTGTTCCTGAAAGACCCTGGTTGTCTTGGGCCAATGAGGTCTGAAGATTTGGCATTCACCTGTGGTGCAGGTGCACCCCCGAGCTGTTTGGTAGCCCTTCGTGACAGCTCATAGTTAACAAAGCTCACACTGCACCCTACATTCAGGTTGTGGACTGGTGCCTTCTCCAACATCTTTGGATCCATCTGAGTGACAGCTTTCTGCAGACACGTCACAGTCTGCAAAGCTGAAGATATTACCCTTCTGCCTCTGAAAGCCAGTAGCCAGCATGGGGATGATCATTTTCAGGAACCTGATTACCTCAGGTTGGAATGAGGTTGCTACTTCAAGCATGCCACTGCAGATGTCCTCATCATACTTTGTATGCTGGAACCATTCCTGAGGAACAAACTAGAATGCTGGTTGCACTGTCTGCAACAAGATGACTGGCACTACATCCCCAGTTCCTGGTATAGCTGTTGATACGCTGGCATGATCTTGCTGTGTGTTGTTTTTCAGCAGATGTCATCAGAGACAGGTGTGGTTCAGTCAGATGAAGTCCAAGGAGACCACCTGCACAGTACATCACCTTCAGGAAATCCAAGTCCAGAAAACACCTCACAATGCAGGCCAGCTGATTGGTAACATACTCATACTTCTGCAGATAGGATGCCACAGTAGCCAGATAGTACAGACTGATAGTGCAGGTCATTGTCAAGTGATTGAATGCTCATCCTTGAGGCTGACAGACTTGTTTGATGATGGGGCTGTGTGGAGGTCAGATTCATGCCACTTGTCCCATGATTTGTGATTAAAGTCATGGTAAGTTGAGTCATGCAGTCCAGGGCTTGTTCAGTGCCACTCATTGCTGCTGCTGTTGCACTGACAAGGAAGTTTTAGTAATCTTGTCTCTACCCAGTGTGTTCTCTATTTCAGCCCATTGCTTGGTAATGACCCTGTTGAACATCAGAGTTGGTGCTCATTACAGAACAGATGATCATGAATGTGCTCAGAATCCAGACTCTCTGCCATGGTTCATCCACTTTGATATTGTGAGCTTTTTTTTTTTTTTTTTTTTTTTTTTTTTTTATAATGTGAGGAAGAAGGAACCAAAGGCCAAGAGCACACAATTATTGTTCCTTCTAAGAGAAAAACAAAATACAAGAGAGAGCCAAATTCAAGATCCGATCATTTCTAGATGCCTGAACACACTGTTTAAAAGACTGGAGATCATAGGAAGCAGGAAATACAGACAGAGGGAGACAGTTCCAGAGTTGACCTGTTGCATAAATGAAGGACTGGGAGTAACGGTTAACTCTTGTGTTAGAGAGTTGGACAGAAAAGGGATGAGAGTTTGCCACCAGATGGGTGCTATGTGCCTGTCATAGAGGTGGAGGAATGCATGCAGTCAGTTCAGAGGAGCAGAGACCATTGAAGTAGCGATAGAAAAGAGATAAAGATGCAACAGTGCGGTGAAGAGACAGAGGTTGAAGGACTCAGTAAGAGGAGGAGAGTTAATGAGACGAAAAGCCTTTGACTCCACCCTATTGAGAAGAGCTGTATGTGGGGAGCCTCCCCACACATGAGAGTTGTACTCCACACAGGGACGGATAAAACCCCTGTATAGAGTCAACAATTGTGCAAGGGTAAAGAAGGAACGGAGTCGGCTTAGCACACCTAATCTCTTGGAAGCAGATTTTACAAGAGATGTAATATGATCTTTCCAAGATACGTCCCGAGTAAATGAAACCCCAAGCATTTTTCAAGGATGATGCAGGATTAAGATGAATATTATTAAACATTAGTGTGTATACCTGTGGAAGATTTTGTCGGGTTGATAGGTGTCAAAACTGAGTCATTGATGCAATAAAAACAACCAGATTATTTTTACCTCAGTCAGAGATACGAACCAAGTCAGACAATAGGTGTGCCATAGCCTCATCCCTTGTTTGCTGAGATGGAAGTTGCGGGAACCAAATGGAAAGGTGAAGGGTGGAGTCATCAGCATATGAGTGGATAGGGTTAGATTTACAGCTTAGAAGGTCATTGATTAATAAAAGGAAGAGGGTTGGTGATAGGATGGAGCCCTGAGGAATACCCCTGTTAATAGATTTAGGAGAACGATGGCCGTCTACAACAGCGGCTATAGAATGACCTGAAAGGAAGCTAGAGATGAAGGCACAGATAGAAGGATAGAAACCGTAAGAAGGCAGCTTGGAAATTAAAGATTTATGCCAGACTCGATCAAAAGCCTTTGAGATGTCAAGTGCAATGGCACAGCTTTCACCAAAGTCCCGAAAGGAGGATCACAGAGTCAATTTTCTCGAACAGAGTTTTGGCTGCAACACCACTTGCTGCCTCCTGAATTTCCAGGACCACCACCCAGAGAGCAGCTAAGTTCTTTCTGGACTCTGAAGCAATGCTTAGTGTGGGCAGTGAGCTGTATTTTCTGTTAATGGTGATACCCTGAACGGAAAATGACCCAGCACCCTGCTTCTTTGAGCCATCATCAGAATAGGTCACCATGACTTATTCATCAGAGTTTATGATCTTGACAGTCTCATCTAGTGTGCACACCTCAATGCTCTAGCCTCCTTCCCTGACTCTCTTGGATTCTGGCAGGGTGTCCAGATCAGTGACCTCTGGGTTATCGTGTGCCTTCCAGTTTGTGTCAAACATGCGGTTTCCAACTGTGATGACGGCTGCTACAGCCTGTGCTTCACGCATGTGGTAGCAGCTCTCCAGTTTATAAACGCTCATAATATAGTCATTACTTGTTTTACAATGTTTTGGTTTACAATATTTCGCTACAACGATAATAGAAAAGTTCCACCCCAAAATTCGATTTACAATAAATTTTCTGCTATAACGATTTTGCCATCGGTTGTGGCAAACAGTTTTTCCACTTTTTATGCATTTCTGTAAGTCTCGGCATATTTTAACCGACATAGCTGAGTTCCTGGACATCAAAAACATATATTTAGACACCAAAACAATATTTTCATGTGAATTAGAAGCAGAGATTGAGGCATATTGTCTTTGATTATACCTTCATTTTTGGCGAAAAAAGTTGCATGTATATGTCGAGTTCAAAGGCCATTTACTGGAAATTGACCACTTATCCAGATGTCTACCCAAGATTTTTCTGAACCTTAGATGGTATACTTGATTAATCTGCAGAGTAATTTTCTGCCTCTCCTATGCATGCAAACCACTCCCCAGCTCCAGTAGGGTGGAGTCAAAGGTTTTTCGTCTCTTTAACTCTCCTCCTCTTACTGGCTCCTTTCAACCTGTGTCTCTTCGCCACATTGTTGCATCTTTTTCTCTTTTCTGTTGCTACATCAGTGGTCACTGCTTCTCTGAACTGTCTGCTTGCATCCCCCTACCTCTACGACGGGTGCTTAGCACTCGTCTAGCAGCAAACTCTTATCCCATTTCTGTCCAACTCTCTAATGAAAGAGTTAACCGTTACTCCCAGTCCTTCTTTTATGCAACAGGTCAACTCTGGAACTGTCTTCCTTTGTGTGTATTTCCTACTTATTATGATCTCTAGTCTTTCAAACACATTGTGTCCACACATCTCGAAATGAACGGATCTTGAATTTGGCTCTCTTTTGTATTGTTTTTTTGTTTTGTTTTTTTCTTGGAAGGAATAGTTTGTGGGCTCCTGGCCTTTGGCTCCTTCTTTATTGCATTAAAAAAAATAAATAATAAAAAAAAAATGAGGCACAGGGAGTATTATGGAGGCTTGGTTTCTGGATGGACTCCGGATATGCGTCAGTCCAACCAGTTGACAGTCACCATAGAAGGCTGCACATCACCCCATCATCCGGTTATATGGTTACCACCCAGCATTGTAAACAGTTTCCTCAGTTACAGGAAACCATTAGACTTGTCACTCAGTGTAGAGCCACCTGCACGGGAAAAATAATAAAATGTGACAGGATGGCAATGGAGAAGTAGGAAGAGAGGACACACAGAATGAGAAAGGGGAAGGAAGAAGTAGGTGGGACTAAGGGAATGAATGATGGTTGTGGATTTGGAGAAGGCATTTGATAGAGTTCCATGGGTGATAGTAAAAATGGGCTGTGAGAGAGCTGTGAGAGGCCAAGGATGAGATGGGGGAATGGAGTGGAGAGGTATATGAGAGAGGGGTGTGTGAGCTGGGAGCAGGGCAATGAAATGGTGGGGGACAGGGCGACACGGAGACAATTTGTTTGTGGCCACCCCTTATGGGATTAAGGCGTCTGGCGGTAGATAGATAGATAGAGAAAACTGCATCTTAATGGATTGTCAGGTTGACATGAAATTTTATGAATGGGCAGCTGCTGTACATATGAGAGTGAATGGAGAGTTACGTGAGGAATTATCAAGTTCATACTGGCGTTCACTTGAAGCAGGAATAACAGGGGGCCTATTGCCACATGTTAAGGTTACCTATTTATCTATTGCCATACGGGGTGGCCACAAACAAATCACCTCCATGTTGCCCTGTCCCCTGCCATTTCATTGCCCTGCTCCCAGCTCACACACCTCTCTCTCATATACCTCTCCACTCCATCCCATCTCCTTGGCCTCCCTCTCCCTCTTCCTCCCCTCCACCTCACTCACATACACTCTCCTCATCAATCTCTCATTCTGGTGAGAAAAAAAAGAGTGGATGTGAGGCTACAAAGATTTAACAAACATGTGAGAAAAGAATTGACAGGATTATCTCCCACCCTCCACACCATCCAGGAAGGGAGGGAGGCAGGAAGAAAGGTAGGGAAGTGTTTTTAAAATGATCAAGCATTAGAATTTTTATAGGAAAGGGAGAAGCTGTGCATTAAATCATCACTAATGTACACTTATAAATAAATAAATAAAGTTTCAATATGTAAGTGTCTGACCCATAGGGGATGATTTATTTATTTAATTTTTATAGCCAAGATTGAGGTCATAGTAACAGACATTTACAGGAAGTCATGCATTACCAGCAGATTCCCTTTGACCTTGTCTGTTTATCTACCTGTATCTATCTGTATAACTTACCAGACACATTAATCCTTCAAGGGGTGGCCACAGACAAATCGCCTCCATGTCACTCTGTCTTCTGCCATTCACAAATCCTCTGAT
The DNA here is from genome assembly GCF_032717465.1 of Coenobita brevimanus. Lineage (NCBI taxonomy): Eukaryota > Metazoa > Arthropoda > Malacostraca > Decapoda > Coenobitidae > Coenobita > Coenobita brevimanus. The sequence goes on along the minus strand of NW_027643094.1, from coordinate 43,521 downwards.
ATCTCTCACCACTCCATCCCAGCATCTTAGCCTTAGTTTCCCTTAATACCTCACTCATACAGTCTCCTGGTCAGTCTCATTCTCTGTTCTCCACATGACTGAATGATCACAGAGTATTTCTCGTAACATTTTCAGTCACATCCACATCACAGTGCTTGTCACCTTCATCATTTGTCATTGTTTTTCCATATAATTCCACATGCACCTCTCATATACCTCTTTTTCACTCCACATGCTCCTCTCAGATAACATTTTTTCACTCTTTGCCACTCTTCCACTGCTCTCACCCTTGACCTGTGTCCTTTCACCAGGGATGAGACCAGCATGTTAACCCTGTGGAGGAGTCTGGTACTACCCAAGCTTGAATAAAAGTTCCGTAGCAAGAGGGGAAGATCCTGCCACGTCAAAGGATATTTCACAAACGTGTTAACCTGCACCGTAGAAGCCTTCAAGCCGAAATCAGACGCCTTTCTGCGAAAGGTGGGAGACACACCACCTCTTGCCGCATACTGCGACAGGCTAGGGTATTTGCAAGAATATATTGATGCCACGGCACTGCGTAACTGAGGCTTAGTGGCTGAGATCTCCATAGGATGTCATAAGGTAAGGCTAAGCTTCACTTCCATATGATAGAATAGGGATCATTGTACTGTAATAAAGTTTCTCCCTCCTTCTCTCTATCTCTATCTGTTTATCTATCTACTTGTCTTTTTCTCTCTCTCTTTGTCTTTCTAAGCTCACTTCCCTATTCCTTTTGACCTTCTACTATCTCATATTCTCCATCAGCTCTGCCTACACAGTGTCAGTCATCAGTAAACTCCATGTAGGGTTATTGCCTTGGGTGTGCTGTGTGGCAGATCATCTGTGCTGCACCATCTATCTATCTATCTATAGCCCGACGCCTTAATCCTGCAAAGGGTGGCCACAGACAAAACGCCTCCAAGTTGCTCTGTCACCCACCATTTTACTGCCCTCTCCTCAACTCACTCCCACCTCCCTCATATATCACTCAACTCCATCCCTCCACCTCATCCTTGGTCTCTGCACCATACTGTCACATATAAACAGACTGTCAGAATTATAAAACGAAAGCAAAAAAACTTATATTTATGGAGGGGTAAACAGCACCCTTAGAAACCAAACTGTTTGTGCAGGTACATGGCCGAAAATTCTGGTCAGTACCTGGTGTGACTAGTTTCGTTTTTGAAGGCTCCAACGTGCATGTGTCAGCCTTGGTCACCTAATGGTGGCTCTCCATGCTGCTCAATCTCTGGCAGCCTCCCTGTTCAGTCCCTTAACCCTGAGGTCACACTTAATAACCTTGTCCCAGGTCCTTTTTGCTGTACCCCTTGCAACCCCACCCCTAAAATTAACTCTTCTCACTTTCTGCACCCAGTTATCATCCCCCATCCTCTCCACATGCCCAAACCACCTCAATCTACCTCTCCTCATCACAACACCAATACACTCCAGTCCCACCCCACCTCAACTCTTTTGTCGTAAACCTAGCTACCCCAGGCCTTGCACTCAGGGATGCACTGCACATCCACCTAATCATTGCCATTTCTGTACATTTAAGCCTGTGAATATCCTCTTCCTTTGCTGCACAGGTCTCACTACCATACAGCATTACACTCGTAGCACATGTTGCATACAAAGACCCCTTAGCTCATGTGAAATCTTTTGTGATTGAAAGTGTTTAGAGAAGTAGTTTGATGTGGTTTGCCCAAGTGGAAAGGATGGAGAATGAGAGACTGGCTAGTAGAGTGTATGAAAGTTAGACTGGCTGAAAGAGTGTGTAAGAGTCCGAATAGCTGGAAGAGTTTTTTTTTTTTTTTTTTTTTTTTTTAATGCGAGGAAGAAGGAACCACAGTCTGATCCCACATTCATGTTCCTTCTAAGAAAGAAACAAAAACAATACAAAAGAGAGCCAAATTCAAGATCCATTCATTTCGAGGTGGAAGGGGGGACCAAGAATGAGATGGAGGGATGGAGTGGCAAGATGTATGAGACAGAGGAGTGTGAGTTAGAGAAGGGTAAACCAAGTAGAAGAGGGCAGGGCAACATGGAGATCTGTTTGAGTCAGGTGGAGGGGGAGACCAAGGATGAGATGGAGTGGAGAGAGATCGGAGAGCGGATGTTGAGTTGCAGGGAGGTCAGTGAAATAGCAGAGGACAGGGCAATATGGAGATTTGTTTGTGGTCACCCCTAATGGGATTAAAAGGCATCTTGCAACTGATAGACAGACATCAGATGAGTTAAAGCTAAGGACTACTGTAACCCCCCAATGTTGCACAAATGAACCTGTGTGTGTGTGCAAATTTTAAGGGTACAAATAAATGAGAAAAGTAATCTTGAAGTATAAACACACCCTCAGTAGTTGACTAAATTATACCCAGCAAGGAGATATCATGTAGATGGTTAGTTCTGCACTTTCTAAGGTAAAAATATAGAAGTGATCTTTTTTTTTTTTCTGTCTTTGTATGCCCACCATGTCATACATAATTAGGGATTTTTTAGTTTCATCATGTAAGTTGATTATTGTTGCAACAGGAGTTAGGGTATAAAAATGTACATGAAAACATTATTGTGATGAGGATTGATAGATTGAGATGGTTTGGGCATGTGGAGAGGATGGAAGATGACAACTGGTATGGTGAGAGATGTTGATGAAGAGTTGAGAGGAAGGATGGAACTGGAGTGTATTGATGTTGTGATGAGGAGGGGTAGCTTGAGACGGTTTGGGCATGTGGAGAGGATGAAAGATGACAACTGGGTGTGGAGGGTGAGAGGTGTGAACGTTGAGGGCAGAGTTGAGAGGAAGGATCGGACCGAAGTGTATTGGTGTTGTGATAAGGAGGGGTTGATTGAGATGGTTTGGGCATGTGGGGAGGATGGAGGATGGCAATTGGGTGGGGAAAGTGAGAAGTATGAATGTCAGGTAGGGTTGTGAGAGGCAGACTGAAAAAGACCTGGGACGAGGTTATAGAGTGTGACCTCAGGGATAAGGGACAGAATAGGGAGGCTGCCAGAGATCACGTAATGTGGAGAGTTGCCATTAGGCGACCAAGGCGAATGTATGCAATCAGGTTGGAGCCTTTATAAACAATATGATATGACACAATCTTAATGCACTTGCACTTGCCAGTATGATGCTTTAAGTGTATTAAGGGGTAAATCTACCAGGCATCGCCCCCTTTTGTGTGTGTGTGTGTGTGAGAGAGAGAGAGAGAAAGAGTGCTGAGTCTGTTGCTGAATGTTGTTAAGTCTGATTCCATTATTTGTTTTGAAAGACACATTAATTCAGTCTATGGTGACTTTTTTTTTTTTTCATTCTGTAATATGTAAACTCTCAAATGCAAGAGTTAACCATTACATTCAGTACTTCGTGTATGCAACAGGTCAACTCTGGAACTGTCTTTGTATTTCCTACTGTCTGTGATCTTTAGTGTTTTAAATACAGTGTGTCCAGGCATCTTGAAATGATTGGGTCTTGAATATGGCTTCTGTTATCTTGTTTTTATTTTTTCTTGGAGGGAACAATCTTGTGGGCTTGTAGCCTTGTGTTCCTTCTGTGCATTGAAAAAAAAAAAAAAAAAAAAAAAGTATCAATCTATTCCCAGATGCCTCCACGGGTGGCCACAAACAAATTGCCTCCATGTCACCCTGTTGTTGTCCCCAAATGATATTGTTCTTGATGCCACCAGATACGTTTCTTACCAGGTAAACTTAAGGTTCAGAAGGAAAGGACTATTTGTGTAAATATATTTTTCAGGTGCGTGAGTTGATTGTCACCCGTGGAAGCTGCCTAGAGAGAGGCGGAAAGAAGAAGAAGAGGAATCCCCAGCTAACTTGAAACTGTAATGGACGTTAACCCCAACACCTGCCTGTAGAATGTGGTAAGTGTGTGAATGTGATGCCTCTGTTCTTGTTATTGCTTCAGGCCCATCAGGATATGAATCTTTGTTCTTACCTAATTATTCCTACCTAATTGTCTCTTTACAGGAATGAGTCAAGCTCGTACTGTCCCTTGTCTTAAACCATATTTATCGTGCATATCCTTAAATTTGTGAATTGTTTTGGCACACACTATTTCATTCGGTAGTGCATTCCATTGATCAATTACTCTGTTTGGGAAACTGAATTTCCTTACGTCTTTATCACCTCTCCTTATGCAGTTTTTTGCAGTGTCCTCTTGCTGATGCTTCTCCATATGTTAAGTAATCATTTATGTCTATTTTCTCCTTCCCAGATATGCACTTATATAGCATTATCATGTCACCTCTTTTCCTTCTCTCCTGTAGTGTTGGTAGATTCAGTTTATTTAGTCTTTCTTCGTAGCTTAGGTCCCTTAAGCTTGGTATCCATCTTGCAGAGGCCCTTTGAACTTTTTCAATCTTGTCTATATGCTTTTTGAGATGAGGACTCCAGACTACTGATGCATATTCCAGGGTTGGTCTAATGAATGATGTTATTATCCTTCTTAGCATGTCTTCATTTATGTATGTGAATGCTATTCTCATATTTGCAAGCAGTGTATACATGTTCCGTACCTTCTTGCTGATGTGGTCAGCCGGGGATACTCTGTTATTGATAATCACACCTAGGTCTTTCTCTCTTTCTGATGTGTATAGGGTTTTATTTCCTAAATTATAATCCCAATCAGGTCTTTTTCCACTTTTACCAAACTTGATTACATGACACTTTTCCACATTGAATTCCATTTGCCATGTACTACTCCATTCATGTGTCATAAAGACTTTGTAGTTACTTGTAGAGAAGTATATTTTAGACTTGTGGTCGAGCGGCTTTTATATCTTGTAGTAGTTTCCCCACCAGATGTCATGTAGTGACGGGAGAGGTAAAGAATAGTATGGGACTATTTTTATTTGTCTTGGAAATATTAAACAGGTATAATAGTATAAGTCCTGGGTAGCTACCTCCTTGTCTCGCTATCTCTCTCTCTCTCTGTTCTAAAGCTAATCTCCGTCTCGACCTCTCTCTAGGGTCGCTTGTCTCCTTCTAAACTCTCTTTCCTAAAATCTCGTGTAGTAGGGTGTGTGTGTCACGTATCTTCCTCATGGCAACAGAACTTTCTCACGAGAGGACTGCTGACAGCTAACTGAATCATCTCCTTACTGGCCGCTGTCGTCAGCTTTCCCCCGTGTAAGCGTTTAGCGCTGCTCGCTTCTCGCAAACACAACACCTTCTCATCATTTGACTTCCTGCTTCTATCTGTCTCTCTATCTATCTATTTATCTATCTATCTATTATGTAGTCCTATATTTGCTCGGCCGCGCGAAAATGACGTACCATCGACATTTAATAGTTATAATATATTAATACATACTACATACACATTATAATGAACTTATAAGCTAATTAAGTGAAATACATAATATTGTAAAGTAACATAATTGTATGAATATTGTATACATATATTATGCATAGTAAATAGTGATTATTCAGTAATATTACATTTTAAATAAGTTGAATACATATTGGAATAAATGCATTAAAGTAAATTATTTAACTGTAATACAGTATGTACTTGGGTTATTATAGTGAATTGCATACATGCAAGAATAAAAATAGTTTAAAATTAAGATTATTGTAAGAGTTACTAATATTTCATTTAAAGATAATGGTACTGGTCTGCCATATATGGGTCATTCTTCTTTGTGTTATTATTATTATTATTATTATTATTATTATTATTATTTTTTTTTTTTATATATAATTAATACTATATACAAAATATATACACTTCATTCAGGGTGGTTAACTGTGATGTTAACTCTCCCCCCACTAAACAATGACTCCAAATTAGCAATTCTTGCATGCATTCTGTGCATGGCCAACAGCAATACTGCAACCACAATGCAGATAATTATGAAGACAGAAGGTGCTTGGCTATACACATAATATGGGTTGAACATACTCAAACTCAAATCTTCCCAGGGCTTCATTGTTTCATTGATCAGCTGCATAGTTTCAAACTTAGGTGAAGTCAGCTTAATACTTGTGCTCATGTTTAAGTCCATATCAGGCAGTGGGTGGAAATGTTTGTGTGTATGATTGAGGATGGCGTAGTGATTGATGGTGGAAAAAGTAGACATGGATGGTGTAAATACCGCACAGTAGTCTGGTGCTATGTATAATCCTGAGGCTGATGTATGAGATGGTGGTATATCTGGACAGACTATGTAAACTGATGTGTTATGAGGGAAATAAAAAAACTGCGAGTGTCCAATGCGTTGATGGTGTACAAGTTTATCTGGAGCAAAAGTGAAGTTGCAATGATGATGAATATTGTTATTGCTGATGATAGCCATTTCACAAGGGACCGTATCAGTAGGCTGAAACGTGAAAATGTACGCAGGACAAAGATGAACAGCATGTAAGGATGTGCGGCACTTTCGCTCAATCGTTGACTCACTTGCGAAAGTGACAGTGTCTCGTCTCTTGGAGACCATGATGAGTTCGGTGTCTGTGTTGATGTTGATGATGACTAAAGTGTTGTTGTTTCTATAGGGGAAGGGGTGTATTTGGTATACTGTGAACAGGTCTTCCGTGATGAATGGTACATGAACTATCACTGATGTTGGTGTTAGTGTTGCTTCCAAGTACGGGTAATATTGCATAAATTCCCTACTGCGGAACAATGGCTTCAATTTATGTGTATGTATGCCTTGACTAACTATCTGACGTAGCTCATGAACTGGGAGTAAGTCATTTGTGATCTTGCCATCACCAGCATTCGAAATTCCTTGCATAAGTGCCCTGAAATGATCTCTAGTGTTCTCTAATTGTAGTAGAATCGTGTCAATATGTTCTGTGATGATGGAGAAGTGCTGGAAAAGGGTAACGTTACCCTCCAAGTTATTTATTTTATCTATACTCTCGAGAGCTACGTTTTCTGCTTGTTTCAGATTTTTCACAATTGTTTTCATTGCTGAGTTCTGTCCTGTGATGAATTTATCTTGGTATGTTAGTACCTGAGCTATCTTATTAAATTTTTTGTTTATTTCTTTAAGGTCATCCTCTGTAGCCAATCCAAAGATGTTCCCAAGAATTGCGCCGCCCAGATCGAACAAACCGCGCTTTTGGCGAGTACGTGTGATGTTGTTCCTGTCGCTCAGCACCTCTGTTCCAGAAGATGGGAGATCTTGGATCATGACGAGCATAGTTGACTTCGCCTGTTCTAGTTTCCATTTCGCTAACTTCACCATTTCATCCACTTCCTTGGTGATATGTGATTGTGAAACATAATTCCCTATCTTGAAGTCCAGAGTTCGCATCGGCGTCGCAAGTCTTTCTATATAAGTAGGTAAGTCATACAAGTAATCTAGACTTATTTCAGTACTCATGACATCCTTGACGATTGTAGTCGTGGCCGTTGGAGCTATGAGGCATCCTTGTCGTACTATATGCTTGGGGTCTAGGTGCGCATATACTCTTACTATGTATAGGAGAATCCATAGCATAAGTCCCTTCATCGTAACCTACCGAAAAAAAAAAAATCTATTAATTTCCTATAAAGCTGTGGTTGATGATAGTGATGATGTGCGTTACGGTTGGCTGTTATTTCATTTATAGAAGGAGTTTAAATCGATATTTAATTCTCGTAAATGATGTACTGTAGATTTCATTGGAATAGTTGCACCTATGTTCGATTGTTTGGTATATGACCTTAATTTCTTTTTGTAATCATTGTTGTGTTCTTGCTTGGTTTCTTGAGGTACGTTCACCTGTTCGGTTGTATCCGAGGCTGAATAATTATGTGATAATTCCCTTGAAACTCGTTTTAAATGGTCAATATGAACTTGTTTTTCCTCGCCACTTGAAAGTGACTTAATTAAAACTTTGTTTGCCTTTATGTTAATTACTCTGTATGGGCCCTCAAATTTAGGGGATAATTTATTGTCTCTCGTATGAATGACTCCGTAAACAATGTCTCCTAAGCTGATAGGTGAATCTTTTGCCTTTTTGTTAAATGCCTCCGTCATTTCTTCCTTGGACATCGTTAATTGTTTTTGCACTCTTTTGTGTATGTCCTGGAATTCACGTAAACGGAGTTTAGAGTAATCATCGTAATTGTATATAGGCATGCTGTCACCTTCTAGGAGCTCATATGGTAATTTTTTATCTGTGCCATATATAATGAAATGTGGTGTGTCACCAATGGATTTATTTATAGACCCATTAATGGAGGCCTCTACTCTGGGAATCCAATCATCCCAGCTTGCATAATTTTCACTGAGAATGTGTCGTAGCACATCTAATACCTTTTTATTTTTTCTCTCTACCAACCCATTCGATGCTGGGTGATAGGCCAAAACGTTAACCTTTTTAATGTTGTATTGTTTACATATTTCTTGTAAGATCTCAGAATTAAATTCTCCTCCATTATCACTTATTAATACCTTTGGGGTAGTAAAGCGACATATTACATTATCTGTTATTGCCTTTGCTACTGTCTCTGCTGTCTTATCTTTAATTGGAGCTAAAATGACATAACGGGAAAAATGATCCGTTGCTACGAATAAGTATAGGTTATTATTGTATGATAATGGCATCTTGAGTAAATCAACAGCGACAACGTCCCATGGTTGATGTGGTACTGGGTAATTACCCATCGGTGCAGGTGTGATTGGGTATCCTTTGTGTTTCGCACATGATTCGCATCTGTCTATATGATTGTGTATATCTCTTCGTAATGAAGGCCAGTAATATAATAGCTGGGCTTGGTTGAATGTCTTATCCTTTCCAGGGTGTCCTGCATGTGGGCTGTCGTGTATCATTCGTAATACTTGGGGTATCATGTTATTAGGTACTACCAACTGGTTAGTATTTCTTTGGCGTTTTGGTTGTTTAGAGTTAATTTTGTATAATGTATTATTGACCATTGTGAATTGTTCAAGTGGGACATGAAGTTTGGGTAATTGTATGTCATCTCCACTTTCTAACTTGTATATTACTTTTGACCATACTGGGTCAAGTCTTTGTGCCTTTGCGATATCCTCGTGGTTTGGGATATTTCCTTTGAGATCTAACGCCGCAACCTGAATTGTGTTCGGGTTCCTAGATAATGCGTCAGCTACTATATTCATTTTACCTTGTATATAATGTATTTGTACACTGTAGTTTTCAACTGTACATTTCCATCTTGCTCTCCTCCCAGAAAGGAGTTTTTCTTTAAACATACCCACCAGTGGTTTATGGTCGGTGAATAAGTGGATTTCGTAACCATATACCAAATCTCGAAACTTTTGTAATGCAAAAATCACTGCAAGTGCCTCTAAGTCTGTAGTGCTATAATTTTTTTCTGCACCTCTTGTTTGTCTGCTGGCAAATGCAATTGGTTGATTCTTTCCTCTTTTATCTTCCTGCATCAGTACAGCCCCTAATCCTTTAACTGATGCGTCTGTACAAATAAGAAATGATTTCGTGTAATTCGGATATGCTAAACAAGGTGCATTTGTTAGTTTAATTTTTAGATTGTTAAATGCCCTTTTTTGTTCTTCTTCCCATTGGAATACAGCATCTTTTTTGAGTAGTTGGAATAGAGGGAAGGCTATATGAGAGAACTGTGGTACGAAGGACCTATAGTACCCAGCCAGACCTAAAAATTGTCTAACTTCGTCAGTCGTAGTGGGTTCAGGAAAATCTCTCACTGCCTGTATTTTGTCATCAGTGGTGTGAATACCATCAGAGCTTAATTTGTGGCCTAAGAAATTTATTTCCTTAAAGCAAAATTTGCATTTAGAAAGTTTAATTTTTAATCCAGCATCACTAAGCTTTTGTAAGAGTAAGTCTGATTTCCTGAGATGATCCTTAATATTCTTCGTTGCGATAATAATATCGTCAAGATATACAAATATTCCTTGTCCTAAAATTCCGGACAATACGTAATTCATAAGACGCTGGAACGTACCAGGGGCTGTCCTCAGTCCCATTGGCATTCTTGTATATTGATAATGGCCTCTGTTTGTTGAAAAGGCAGTGTATTTACGTGACTCCTGAGATACCGGAATCTGATAGTATCCGTTTAGGAGATCGATGGTCGAGAATATATTATTCTCAGGACCAATATTCTGTAGAACATCACTTAGCAATGGCATGGGAAATCTGTCTGGGATGGTGTGATTATTTAGTTTACGGTAATCTACTACCGCACGCATTTCTCCATTTCTCTTGGGCACAAAGAAAAGGGGAGCGTTCCACGGAGAAACTGAAGGCTCAATAATTCCAAGCTTTAACATTTCATCGACATACTGATTAGCAAGTGTACGTTGGGAGTGTGGTATGCGATAAGCTGGTACGAAAATTGGTGGTGTTTCTGGGTGCACATTAATCATGTGATTAATCAAGTTAGTACACCCTAATCGTTCTCCGGGCAAGGCTACGGTGTCCCTGTGTGTTTCCAACAGGGTTAACAAATCATTTTCTTCGTCAAATTCACCTGAGTGAATTAAATTCTCTTTTATTCTTTCTCTATCCGTAGATTTTATCTCACTTGTTACTCCACCAATATTTATTTCCTTCACAGGGGCTAAACATTTTTCAATATTAACTATGCAAGTTCCCTTCTTCAACTGAACTTCCCCATTCATGTGATTAATAATGAATATCTGAGTTAGCCCTTCGTCGTTCGTATGACATAATGCGTTTTCTACTGACAATCCTTTTACTTTACATAATTCTTCTAAGACAAGAACAGTACTATTCCGTAATTTGCTCTTTATGGTAACCTTCATGTATGAATTAGGTGGTATAACCAAATCATTAGTGAGATGGGCTGGAAAAATTGATAAATCAGTACTGTTATCTGGGTCACTAATTCTGGAGGATGGGGTTGCTGGTGTAAGTGGATCTATACACTCATCTGTTTGTGTATGTTTGTTAAAGCCTTTAATATTACCAATTCTTTTTGGCTCTCTTCTACCAATCGGTGAGGGCTCTGAAAGTATTTCCTCTATAAATTCATTATCAAAGTCTATTCCATTCATTTGTGGGAGTATAGTTATGTTCTCAGTTCTCATGGATCTTAAGCCCAGTAACATATGAGCTTTAATTGCTAAGTTTTCAACGATATAGAACAATGCAGAGAATGGTCTTGTAGTTTCTGTGAAACTGAGATTTAATCTTATCATACCTTTTACTGTAATCTCTTGACCATCTACTGTGTTTAATTCTAAATCAGCTTCATCCAGAAAAGTTACTTTCTTTTTATTTTTAAGAATTCTATTTAGTTCTTCATGTGTTATTAAGTTCACTGGAGAGCCTGTATCTAAAAATAAGGAAACGTTTTGATCCTCACATACAGCTGGTATCAAGATACACTCATTTCCCAACATGCCTCCTATGTGAAGTTTAACCTTGTTCTTTTTTATGTTTGTTCGTTTTTTGTCATGACTTGGTCTTCCCCGATTTGAACATAGACACAATTTTTTCTACTGTTTTGCAATCACTAGTCCAGTGCCCTTGGTATCTATGATGCCTACAGTAAGGACCAAACCCTTGTGTCTTTTGATTATCCTCTTTTGCCTTGATAAAGCATTCATACCTTGTGTGTCCTGGTTTTGCACAGTAATGACACAGAATGGACCTATCCCTTGACTGTGACCTACGAGGTGATTTCCCATAAAAAGTGTTGTTTATAGCGCGAGACCTGCTCGGGCTGCGCGAAAACTTATGAAACTGCCTGTAGGAAGGCGTGTGGGAACGAGGTCTAGGCGTCTGTGCTTGTTTGGGCTGCCTCATTTCAGGTCGCGATCGATTTTGTTCTCTGTTTGGGGTCGGTGTTGATGTTTTCACAGCTGATACTGTCTCAGGTACCCTGATTCTACCAGAATGTGCATGTGTGTCGACCACACCTGCTTTACTGCACTGCATCTCTACCTCGTTCATTAAGTCTAGTAAGCACATTCCAGGGATGTACGCGATTGTTTTGGCGATCTTAAGGGTTCTATCAGGTAATTTACACAAGGCAGCTACATAACCAATGATGTCCACGACGAGGTCTGGGGACATCTTTCCATCATCTGTTATCCACTTAGAATTCTCCAGAGTAGCTAATAGGGTTCTCTTGATTGTGGAGACATCAGCAGTTATTTCACTGAGCACATGGTTTGTAGTGTGCTCCCTTACAAGATCTACAATTTTATGTAATTCTGGAATTATACCTGGCAAGAAGTTCATACCTCCAGAAAATTTCTTCAGAAATTCAGTTTTAAATTCATCATATGTCCTAGCACGATGTAGCTTATCGGAGCGCAATAAATTGCTTGCTGGACATCTTTCCTGGCTTATGCAAGATGAAAAATAGCAATTTTCTCTTGTTCATCTAGTATGTGGCGCTTGATGAACATTTGTTCGCACTGACTGATTAATGAAATGACATCAATGCGATCCTTGTCTGTGCCAGAGAATTTTGGGGCAGTCTTATCCTCGTGATACACAAAAACGTGAGGTGTGGTTTTTAGATCAGCAGTATTTGTTTCTTGATTCATATTTAATGATTGCCCTGTTAATTCAACTTGTACGAGTTTATCGTTATGTGAGGGAATGGTAGAATATGTATGACCGGACCGGTGAACCCTGTTAAGTATATTGGCATACGTATTTAAGGCAGCTGCGAAGTCGATACTCTCAACATCTGAAGGGGTTTCCCACTCATCATCCGAAACTCCCGTATTTGTTTCCTTATCTATAACGTGTGGTGTGGGTTGTACAATGGGTGGGCTGTCTCTTAATTGTGAGTCTGATGTTGTGGCAATTTGTGTGTCATCGGGTATTAACGTGGGTGGTTGCGAAAATATTCCTGTCATTAAGATATGATGTTATGAAATACGCCTCTTGTTTATTTATGTCCTAGCAAACTAGATGATTAAATAAGTTGAATATAGCTAATTTTAGCACTGAGAAGAAATGAGCAAGTATAATTTTACCCACTTGATACAGATCGTAGAGGTGTGTCGATACAAAAGTCGATCTCGGAAGAAAATACAGGTTTGATTGAAGATCTCTTGATAATTCTAGTGGTGTGTTGATGGACGATATTACTCAGGAAACTCCATGGCCTGGTATTTGTAGTGGTTAACGGCTGTCCCAGGCAAACCTCAACATAGAACGTCGAATTTCCAACTTAACTGTGAAAATAAGTGAATATGAGTAGGAGCTATGTGAATAATGAGTAATGAGTAGTGGGTGAGAAGTGCCTGGTGTCCGTCACACGTTGCTTGGCATGGCAGACTCGCGTTGTGATGTCATCTCAGCACATGGTGACGTCGGCTTCCCACACTGGTAGCTGTGGTGAGTGAATGAGTAGCGATGAGTAACTTGAGTGAAGACGAGTGAGTAAGATGAGTTGTAAATCGTGTCTCACTCTTCGTTTGTTTGTTCCCTTTATTCTATGTGGAAGTTTTCTCTGTCCTTTTCTCTAGTGATTTATTCGTTGTGGGATGAAGACTGCCGCTACTTGTAGGTGCGTGTAGAAGATTATACAGACGACGTAGAGTTGTTAATTGTAGTTGATTGTAGATGGCTGTAGTTGATTGTAGATGGCTGTAGACTTTGTAGAACTGAAGCTAACCTTGTAGTCTCGGTTGCTTTTGTAGAAATTTGCTTTTAATTCGGAGACGATGTCCGCAGATTTGCTGGTTTGTCGTTAAGCTACTTGCAAGGCGTCGAGTGATCTCTTGACCTCTGCATCAGCGTAATGATCTGGGAGACGGAGGGGCAGGAGCTGATATTGTTGGTTGTTGTCAATCTTGATATTTTGTAGGAATTTAATGTTGATTCGTAGACGAGGTTCGTATACGTTCGCTGCTACCAAATGTCATAAAGACTTTGTAGTTACTTGTAGAGAAGTATATTTTAGACTTGTGGTCGAGCGGCTTTTATATCTTGTAGTAGTTTCCCCACCAGATGTCATGTAGTGACGGGAGAGGTAAAGAATAGTATGGGACTATTTTTATTTGTCTTGGAAATATTAAACAGGTATAATAGTATAAGTCCTGGGTAGCTACCTCCTTGTCTCGCTATCTCTCTCTCTCTCTGTTCTAAAGCTAATCTCCGTCTCGACCTCTCTCTAGGGTCGCTTGTCTCCTTCTAAACTCTCTTTCCTAAAATCTCGTGTAGTAGGGTGTGTGTGTCACGTATCTTCCTCATGGCAACAGAACTTTCTCACGAGAGGACTGCTGACAGCTAACTGAATCATCTCCTTACTGGCCGCTGTCGTCAGCTTTCCCCCGTGTAAGCGTTTAGCGCTGCTCGCTTCTCGCAAACACAACACCTTCTCATCATTTGACTTCCTGCTTCTATCTGTCTCTCTATCTATCTATTTATCTATCTATCTATTATGTAGTCCTATACATGAAGTTTATTTAATTCTTCTTGTAGCTCTTTACAAGAGTCTGTGTTAGTAATTCTCCTTTGTATTTTTGCATCATCTGCAAACATATTCAGATAGCTCTCATTTCCAGTGTTACTGTTTATATCATTTATATACACTAAAAACATGATTGGTGCCAGCACTGAACCCTGTGGTACTCCACTAGTCATTTCTTTCCATGATGAGTAGTTTCCTCTTAGTACTGTCCTCATTTCTCTTTTTGTTGCATCCAACAAAACAGTTTGCCTCGAATTCCTCCTTGATGGTACAGTTTCCATAAAAGTCTTTGGTGTGGTACTGTGTCAAAAGCTTTCTTGAAATCTAAATAGATACTGTCCACCTATCCTTCCCTTTCCTGTATTGTGTTTGTTACTCTGTCATAGTAGCTCAACAGATTAGTAACACATGATTTTCCTTTTCTGAAACCAAACTGTCTTTCTGTTATCATCCTGTGTTCTTCTAGATGATTTACCCAAGCTTTTCTTATAAGGTTTTCTAATACCTTGCTTACAACACTGGTCTGTGACACTGGTCGGTAGTTGAGTGGATTTTGTCTATTTCCTTTCTTGAATAAGGGGACAATATTTGCTTTTTTCCAAATATCAGGTAGTTTACCTTGACTCAAGGATTTCTTGAAAATTAAAAATAATGGTTTACTTAACTCCTTTGCACATTCTCGTAATACCCAACATGATATTTCATCAGGACCACTTGCTTTTCCTCTGTCTAATCTACTTAACTCCCCCTGTATTACTTTTTCTGCTATTTGTATATCTGGTCGTATGTGGGGACATGCGTGTTCCACATAGTCCCTCTCAAAATTTTTTTCTTCTGTAAAAACTAATTGGAAATTCTTATTTAGTGCTTCACAGATATCTTTCTCTTGTGTATAAGTAATTCCCTCGTCCATAATGGATTGTATTATATCTTTTACTTTGGTTTTGCTTCTGATATAGCTGTAAAACAGCTTTGGTTGATCACTACTTTTATTTATTATATCCTCCTCAAACTGTTTTTGGGCTTCCCTCCTTATTCTTGTATAGTCGTTTCTTGCCTGTTTGTAATTATTATACGCCCTTTCACTATTGTGTCTTCTGTATCTATTCCACAACAAATCTCTTCTTTCTTTTGATTTTTTACATTCTGTATTGAACCATTTCTGTATTTTCTTATCTGCTTCTTTGTGCTGTGGGATGTACTTCTGGACTCCTATTTCATAAAATTCACAGAATTTTTTATATACAGCATTTAAATCTTGTCCTCTAAGCTCATTTTCCCAATCAACTTCTAAGAAATACTTCTTTAGGTCTTGATAATTTCCCTTTTTATAGTTTAGGCTCTTTTTGTAACTGTCATTGC
Source organism: Coenobita brevimanus (assembly GCF_032717465.1). Lineage (NCBI taxonomy): Eukaryota > Metazoa > Arthropoda > Malacostraca > Decapoda > Coenobitidae > Coenobita > Coenobita brevimanus. The sequence goes on along the minus strand of NW_027643094.1, from coordinate 27,764 downwards.
TGTTTACTATGTCATATGCTATCCTGAAGTTATAATTTAGTACTGCATGATCGCTTTTGCCGGGTGGAGGGTGATATATTAAACTGTCAATATCATTTTCTTGCCTAGTAAATATTAGATCTAGCACTGAAAGTACATCAAGTCCTCTTTTTCTGGTGGTTTCCCTCACATGTTGCGTTAGGAAAAACTCATACGAGATCCAGGAGCTTTTGGTCCCAACAGTTTTCTTGGCTAATTATATCTAGAGTATTCCAATTTATATTTGTATTGAAATCCCCAGTTAGTATAATTCTTTCCGATTTCTCTTCCATTTTATGTAGTAATGCTCTTATACTCTGAATTGTACTCTCTGCCAGGTCCTCATATTCGTCTCTTTCCCATGTGTTTGATCTGGGTGGCATGTACAAATTGGCTACAATTACTTTACCTTCTGATGTGTTGATCTCTACTGCAATCAGTTCTACTTGTGATGGTAGATCTAGTTTTATTTCCTTGACTTTTAGATTTTTCTTAGTTAATATTATAATTCCTCCTCCTCTTTTTAAATTTCTGTCTCTTCTCCATATATTGTATTCCTCTAAGTTTAGTATGTCATTGGATATCCTTGGTGTTAATTTTGTTTCAGTTAGGCATATTATTTGTGGTTCATTTTCTCTGACATAATGATTCATCTTTAGTAATTTAGATACCATTCCATCCACATTTGAGTGCATCAACTTTATCATCTTGTTTATATACTTGTCATGACATGGTTCTACTACCTTCCTCCTTTTTCTTCCATCCTGTTTGTGTACCACTTTCGTACCTGCAATCCTATTACTTTGTAAAAAAAATTCTTCTTCTCCTCTTCTGATCTTCCCTCATTTTTTGTTTTTGCTTCCTCCCTTTTCTCTTTCAGTAATTCCAGTTCCTCTTGTGTTAGGCATCTTTTTATCCATACATTTTTGAACTCCTCTTTTTCCATAAGATTCTTTGCATTTTTTAGTATCTCTTCCACAGTGTTTGCACTCTGGAAAGTCACCTTTAGAGGTCTTGTCTTGCTTTTCTCGTATTTCCCTAACCTTTTGTGTTCCTCTATGTCTTTACTACAGATTTCCTCTGATACTTCTTTCAGTAAGCTCATTACATTTGCCATCTCCTTTTTTGTCTCTTGTGATCTTGTTTTTTATTTCTTCCTCTTCTATACCAGTGATTACTATAGATTTGTTTATCTCTACTGAATCTCTGACTAACTTTGGATTGTTTTGGATTATTCTTTTCACTTCCTTTTTAATGCTTTTTTCCTCCACCCTTGTTTCTAAGTCTTTCTTTACTTTCACCATTTCAGCATACGTGGTTTCTACATCATTTTTGTAGCTTTGCACAGCTTCATTCACCTGTGTTATCTTCTCAATATCACTGCTCTGGTCCATAAGACTGCTTGATTGCCTAATTGTCTCTGTGTCATTTTTGAACTCTTCCATAACACTCTCGTGATTGACTACTGTACTTGCCATTTCACTCACTTTCTTCCTGAGCGTACTCAGTTCCACTGTTAGTTCACTGATGGTTGTGTCTTTCTTATTGGCCTCCCTTCCTAGTTTTTCTATCTCTTCCTTTTGCAAGTGCATTTGCTTCTTTATTTCATCAATTTCATTTTTGAAAGCCATTTCTAGTTTGTGTACACTTTCAACCAGTCTATTGTGAGTCTCCACTTCAACCAGTTCTTGGTAGAAATCATCATTTTGCTTTTTACTTTTATCCCTTTTCTTTTCCAAATTTGTTTTACTAAAGTATGTATCCATTTTGCAATACTAAAATAACAGAGTATGTACTTACAGAATATGTACACTTTCCCAGTGTTGCTGTAGTCTAAACAAACCCAGCTGACTCAGCGCATTTTTAACTCTTGGTTCTTCTTTCTTTTGTTTGAACAAGTCTTGTTTAAACTTATTATTTTTTTCCTTTTAATAATGAAAATCATTTACTCTAACCTGGTACAGAGCTTGACTCATACAAAGATACTAATTTAGGTAATGCCACTGGCCGTGTTGTTTCGGTACGGAGCGCCGATGTCGGACGTCTGCCATGGATGACTCCCTGTGTGTGTGTGTGTCTGTGTGTGTGTGTGCATGTGCACGTGCGTGTGCTTACAGTGAAGGTATGTGTGGCATGTTACCATAGGGCACGTGTGGTTTTGTTGCTTTCATGTATCTCGGTTTGTTTATCTGTGGGTGAAGCGATGAAAGTGAATCAAAAGGTAGATTATGAAATATAGTGGACTGCAGGCTGATGTTGCTCTTCTCCTGCAGTCCACTCTGTCTATCTATTACCAGATGCCTTAATCCCATAAGGGTTGTCCACAAGCAAATCACCTCCATGTTGCCCTGTCCCCCGCCATTTCACTGCCCTGGTCCCAGCTCACACCCCTCTCTCTCATATACCTCTCCACTCCATTCCTCCATCTCATCCTTGGCCTCCCCCTCCCTCTCCTCCCCTCCACCTCACTCACATACATTATCTTCATTAGCCTCTCACTCTCCATCCTCTCCACCATCCTCCTTATTTGAAATTGTGGGTTGAGGGAGGTTGTATATTAGTGTCACCAGTTGAAGGCATCCCTCTTTAGCGTCAGTTCTTTTTTATTTTTTAACTTAAATGGTCATGTAGGTGAAGCAGCACAAGGTTATGAAGGAGTGCATGGGGGATGTGCATATGGTCTAAGGAATGCAGAAGGGGAAAGGATACTCGAGTTTGGGGAGGCAACGGACATGATTGTGTGCAACACATATTTTAGGAAAAGAGACAGCAGGTTAATTACATATGAGTCTGGGGGAAATAGCAGTCAGATAGATTATTTTCTGGTTAGGAGGGCCGATAGGAGGTTAGTGAGGGATGTTAAAGTTATAGGAAGTGAGGAGTGTGTGCAGCAGCACAAACTATTGATTTGTGATATGGTGCTTAAAGAACAAGTGATGAAAAAGAGGACTTACGTACCTAGGAGGAAAATATGGAAGCTGAAAAACCAAGTAGTAAGGGATGCCTTCTATAGCGAGTTGAGGAGAGTGGTGGCTGAACAGGGAGCTGTAGACAGAGGCGTTAATGAACAGTACAGAACCCTCAAGAACAATTTCTTGAGAGTTACTGATGTAACATGCGGCTGGACAAGAGGACCTCCAAGACATAAAGTAACTTGGTGGTGGGATGAGGGTGTAGAAGCTGCAATTAAGGAGAAAAGAAGGCTTTTCCGGGAATGGAAGAAGGGTGGTAGCAAAGAGGAATATTTGGCTGCCAAGCGTAGGGCTAGGAGAGAGGTATACAGGGCAAAGTCTGAGTCACAAAGACAATTACTTGATAACCTAAATCATGGGGAAAGGAAAAATATATTTAGGGTGGCAGGTCAGGTGAAGAGGGATAATCGGGATATCATAGGTGAGCAGTGTGTGAAGAATGATGAAGGAAGGGTAGTGGTGAACAGTGAGGATATTAAAGATGCATGGAGAGAGCATTATAACCGGTTGTTGAACGAGGAGTTTGACTGGGACAGGGAAGGTTTGGAGCCAGCAGATCCAGTGTCTGGCCCTTGGCCTTTGATTGATACTGCTACTGTGAGTGAGGCAATAGGCAGGATGAGGGTGGGGAAGGCAGCAGGTGTGTCTGGGTTGACTGCCGAAATGTTGAAGGCCTCAGGTGATATAGGGGCGAGTTTAGTCACTGACCTGATAAATAGGATTATTTATGAGTGTGTTGTCCCAGATGATTGGCTGAAGAGTGTAATTGTAAATGTGTATAAAGGGAAGGGTGATGCCCTGGAAAGAGGAAATTATAGAGGTATAAAGCTTTTAGATCAGATAATGAAGGTAATGGAGAGAGTTTTAGAAGGTGTGATTAGAGAAAGAGTGAATATTGATGAGATGCAGTTTGGGTTTATGCCAGGTAGGGGGACCACTGATGCCATATTCATTGTTCGACAGCTTCAGGAAAAATATATTGGTAGGAGAAGGGATCTTTATTTTGTTTTTGTTGATTTGGAAAAGGCCTTTGACAGAGTCCCTAGAGAGGTGGTGAAGTGGGCAATGAGAAAGCTTGGCTTGGAGGAGTGGCTGGTTAGGGTGGTTATGGCCATGTATTTGGGTGCTCACACCCAGGTGAGAGTGAATGGAGATTTGAGTGATGAGTTTTCCGTGAATGTTGGTGTGCATCAGGGGTCAGTCTTGAGTCCCATGTTGTTTATCATGGTACTTGAAGCCCTTTCACGTGACTTTAGAAACGAACTCCCGTGGGAGTTGTTGTATGCTGATGATTTGGTGTTGATTGCAGAGAATGAAAGGGAGGCGGAGGAAAGGTTTAGGAAGTGGAGAGATGGTATGGGGCAAAAGGGTTTAAGGGTAAATGCAGATAAAACAAAAGTGATGATATCTAGGGTTGGTGGCGGTACTGTCAAGGACGAGGGAGAGTGGCCATGTGCAGTTTGCCACAAGGGCGTGGGAAGTAATTCCATCTTTTGCGGTGTGTGTGATAAATGGGGGCATAAGAGATGTAGTGGTATCAGAGGTAGACTGCGAGATAATGCTGATTTTATGTGTATGGTGTGCTGGGGTGAGCAGGTGGAGATCATCAGACGTGAAAGGATTGAACTTGCTGGTGAATCTCTTGAGTGTGTGGAAGAGTTTTGTTATTTGGGAGACATGTTGTGTGCTGGAGGTGGGGCTGGAGCTAGCTCTGTGGCTAGGGTGAGAAGTGGTTGGAAGAAGTTCAGGGAGCTCTTGCCTCTCCTGACATTGAGAGGGCTCTCCCTACGTGCTAAGGGGTCTTTGTATGCAGCATGTGTTAGGAGTGTAATGCTGTATGGCAGTGAGACCTGGGCAGTGAAGGAGGAAGACATTCGCCGGCTCAGACGTACAGAAATGACAATGATTAGGTGGATGTGCAGTGCGTCCCTGCGTCCAAGGCCTGGAGGGGCTGAGTTTACAATGGAAGAGTTGAGAGGTAGGATGGGACTGGAGTGTATTGGTGTTGTGATGAGGAGAGGTAGATTGAGGTGGTTTGGACATGTGGAGAGGATGGGGGATGGTGATTGGGTGAGGAAGGTGAGAAGTGTTAATATTGGGGGTGGGGTTATGAGGGGTAGACCGAGAAAGACATGGGTCGAGGTCATTAAGTGTGACCTTAGGGTTAAGGGACTGAACAGGGAGGCTGCAATGGATCGTGCAGCGTGGAGAGCCGCCATTAGGTGACCAAGGCCGACACATGCAAGCATGTTGGAGCCTTTAAAAACGAAACAAAACGAAACGATACACAGTTAGTGGATTTATACAAACCAAGGATGAACATATATTTTTTTTTTCCATCATCCTCCATGCAGAGATAGGGAAGGTGTTGAGGGATGTTTAAATACCTGGGCAGCTCTACCACTCACACACATCAGTGCCACCACATGAAGGCACCTTAGGCTAAGTAAAGGAAGTCTAAGTATTGGACCTTATGTTGTATATGTGTTGGTCAGGAAATTATATTCATCTTGGACATGTGTTAGGAGTGTAATGCTGGATGGTAGTGAGACATGGGCAGTAAAGGAAGAGGATATTCATTGGCTCAGACATACAGAGGACAGTGATTAGATGGATGTGTTTTGTGTTCTTGAATGCTATGCCTGGGAGGGCTAGGTTTACAATGGAAGAGTTGAGAGTAGGAAGGGACTTGAATGTACTTTTGATTTCACTTCTGTAACCCAGGAACACACTTACACCTGTGAGTGGTAACCATTTTTGTGAGGTGAACCATTTTATGAGGTGAAGTGGAGCCAACTATGGTGCCCCTGTTAACTGAGTGGAGAGATGTAAATGGGTCATTCCATCGTGAGAAACGTTATATTCAGAGATAAGTTACTGATCTACTCTCACTTGTATTATGTAGGCAATATAAATAAATGCTGATTGCAAGGTATACTACCAACACCTCACAATACATTATGCCATGGTCAGATTATTCATATGTTTTTATTCTGATTTTATATAAATTTTTAAAAGTGGCGTTAGAAACGTTACCGTGATGCTACCCCACCCTTTACTTTGCGTGAGTATTTTCAATAACTCTGTGATTTTACTGGTTAGGTCAAGAAGTGCTTTATATCAGTCATATGTCAGTGTATGAGGATCATAATCATAGCCAGCAAATTCTGTTTCCCCTAAGAATTTTGCTACTGTTAAGGAAAATGTGACCGTGAGACACGTAACAGGAAAAGTGAGAAACGTTACTTGTGCGATTTATATTTCTCGTATAATTACAAAATCATCTTTTATGAAGGTTACAGTAATTGTATCACAAAACAATGTAAGTCATGTATTAATGTGAAACACGATAAATTAACCAAAACATGATTCTTGTAAACCAGGGTTGGGGGTGATGCTGCAGAAAAGAACAATGTAATTTTGAATATTATGAACAGAAATTACCTTATAACATGTAGGTAACCTTACAGCCAGTAAGAAATGTGAAAGTTACATGATAAGCTTACCTGTATATCACAACAGCGATATAAACAAGACAAAGATCAACCACTTGCTCATCGAAGATGGAAAATTCATCCTTTTAGACTAATTAATTGAGGAAGGAAAGTTCACCCCTTTGAATGTGCGTGTCATTCTTGACACATGAGGAGTTGGCAATACCTGCACAACCATATCTTCTGAGATCTCGTCTCTGTCCAGGTTGTCAGGAAAATGAAACTGACTATCACCCATTTTGTCAGTGCCTCTCTTTCTTAAATAATTAACTTCAAACATGCCTGGCTCTGGAACTGATTCTACCACTGCAACATAATGCTTCGACAGCTTCTTGGTAGTGTAATGAACTAGTACATAGTTACCTGGGGATGGTTTTTGTGTTGCCTCAATATCAGTAGTACTCTGTGGCTCAGGCTGGGACATGAATGACTCTGACATTTCTGCAAGAGATGGTGTACCTTCCCTATCACTGCTAGTACTGGAGTCAGATTGTGGGTCATAGCCAGTCTCCTGAAGTTAGCACTGCTTAAAAGGTGATTGGTCTGCAGTCAAATGATACAATGCTACTTTACAGTGGCCAAGAGGTTTTACTGATCTGCACTGCTGAATGGATTTTGCTGCCTTACAGTTTTTCCAGATCTGTACATATCTTGACTTCTCAGTGTTTATATGTTCAGTAGACACATACATTAGTTCAGTTTTATCTGTTATTTGTTCAGCCTCCTCATAAAATTCTACAGCAGACCTTACTGTACAGCGAACTTGCAAACCTCGCTTGTAGACATTCCGTTTTAGTAAAGCCCCAATCCTATCATGAGGGCCCTTGCCATGATAACTTTCTTGAAAGTCCCATTTAGCAGTGCAGTTGTAGATGGCTTTGTAAGAGGTTAGAGCTACCATAGAATACCTGTTCTTGAAGTGGGCTGCTGCCCCATCAGTCCACAATGATACATGTGTAAAATGAATACAAGCAGAATTCAAATAATCAGCTGGAGTCATTGGAGACATTTGGTAAAGCACACTCACCAGGTACCAGGCAAAATCAATTTACTGTTTGGAAAGAATAAAAGCTTAAAGATAACATACTAAATTACAAACACTGGGGTTTTATCATTGGACTTCAGTGCAGGTACTTTGATTTTTTGTTCAAAGGTGTGCGTGAGAAACTTTACATCATTTTCTGGTAACGTTCCTCACAGTGGGCATGTAACGTGTGTGACAGACCATATGGCTTACCAGGGTTTATATCAAAGTATCCCTGCGTTACATTATTAAGGCCTTGGGATGCCTGTTTATAATATAAAGTTATGTTGGTATTCTCCAGTTTGTTAGTTGTGTATGGGAAAAATGGGGAAAAAACATGAGACACGTTACTCCTGAAATACTTCCATTTAAAGGTCATGCTACATTCTGACCACAACATACAGTATATGTAGACAACTGTAGTGTCAATCACAACTCAAATAGACACATTTTCAGTAAAACACAATGTCAGCATTCCAAACAATAACATACTCTGGTCAATGATATTATGAAAGTTGCTATATTCAGCAGTGGTTTTTCTTTGGTGACATAACATGACAGTTTTTTATGCAACTCCCCAAGTTGACAGTTTTAGGCTCTCTTTCTCTTCAGATTCATAAAATTCAATGATTAAGCTTTAAAATGATGTATAATTTATATACTTTTAAGCAATTCTGATTTTGACACAAAAGGTTGACATCTTCGTGGAATTACCCAAATGTGACATCTATCCAGGAATTAAACTTTTACACTATTCCCCGCTGTCAGCCGCAAGGGAATACAGACTCAGTGCATGGGAAGGGCAGTTGCTTCCCTGCAGTTGATGGGTCTGCTCATCTAGACAGACAAGGGTTGATCAACAGCAACAACCCCTGGGGTGTGATATAGGCAGATTTCTGTAATTCTTTGTATTGGAAGGCAGATTAATTCAGCATATGGTGACATTTTTTTTGTCCCTTCAGTATGTAAACTGTAGCCAGCGTATACTGTATGTGGACTGCAGACTGGGGTACTTCTTTTTTATTATTATTATTATTACTATTATTATTATTGACTCTCGGATACGTTTATGTGAAGCTACAGAATGTGGTCAATGTTTTTGGCGTATCATACAGAGCCAGGATTCTGGGGGCTTGAATGGTGAGCGAATGGAAGCATGGCCCATTGGATTGGGCAAATTTGGGCTGTCTGCACATTGCTACTTCTCACCTTGCCCGGATGATGATGATGATTATCATTATAGCAAGGAGGAATACTTGGCTGCCAAGCGTAGGGCTAGAAGAGAGGTATACAGGGCAAAGTCTGAGTCACCGAGACTTTTGTTTGATAACCTAAATAGTGTGGAAAGGAAAAATATGATATTTAAGGTGATGAAGTGATCAGATGAAGAGGGATAATCGGGATATTATAGGTGAGCAGTGTGTGAAGAATGATGAAGGAAGGGTAGTGGTGAACAGTGGGGATATTAAAGATGCATGGAGAGAGCATTATAACCGGTTGTTGAATGAGGAGTTTGACTGAGACAGGGAAGGTTTGGAGCCAGCAGATCCAGTGTTTGGCCCTTGGCCTTTGATTGATGCTGCTACTGTGAGTGAGGCAATAGGCAGGATGAAGATGGGTAAGGCAGCAGGTGTGTCTGGGTTGCATCCGAAATGTTGAAGGCCTCAGGAGATATAGGGGTGCGGTTAGTCACTGACCTGACAAATATGATTATTTATGAGTGAATGCCACTCAGGGATAAGTGAGGCTGGTCACTCTCATCTTAAATGTTGAGACCAACTTCCTAGCCCCAGGCTCCTACGCTCCTCATGGGGCAATGTAGGATTGGATGATGGATGGATGGTGTTGTCCCAGATGATTGGCTGAAGAGTGTAATTGTAAATGTGTATAAAGGGAAGGGTGATGACCTGGAAATAGGAAATTATAGAGGTATAAAGCTTTTAGATCAGATAATGAAGGTAATGGAGAGAGTCTTAGAAGGTATGATTAGAGAGAGAGTGAATGTCGATGAGATGCATTCTCCTCTTGCGGGATAGGTGTGGCATTGAGAAGTGTAAATGTAGTCAGGCAGCCCTCCACCCCCATCCAGCACCAATACACTAGGGGTTAATTAAGATCCATATTGAACTCCTCCACAGACAAAAGGATTAAGTTTGAACACACTTGAGATTATCTCCTAAAACCTTGCCTTATTTTCAGGGTCCGTCTGTGTTACTCAGGCTGCTGTTCCTGCGATTGCTGAGTTGGTGCTGCCATGCTGGCGTTGATCTTGGTGGTGCTGCCGTGCTAGCGTTGATCCTGGTGGTGCTGCCGTGCTGGCGTTGATCCTGGTGGTGCTGCCGTGCTGGCATTGATCCTGGTGGTGCTGCCGTGCTGGCATTGATCCTGGTGGTGCTGCTGTGCTGGAGTTGATCCTTGTGGTGCTGCTGTGCTGGAGTTGATCCTGGTGGTGCTGCCTGCTGGAGCCGGCGGTGCTGGCTCAATTTTTCTCATCATGCAACGTCTATACCCAAGGGTGGTTGGGGTTTATCGTTAACGTAATGCCACTTGAGGGTGAGTGTGGCTGGTCACTCTCATCTTGAGTGTCGGGACCAACTTGCCCAGCCCTGGGCTCCTTCGCTGCTCATAGGGCAATACAAGATTGTGTGGTGAATGTTGAAAAATACTCAGTGGTCTCAAAACTCGGGAAATACCTCTGACAGATACAGAGGTTCCCAGTTCCGTTGATCCTGAAAACCTTTCTACATCTCAGTTCCTTCTACTACAACTACAGCTACAACCACCCGTCTGAAATGTGAGTTTGAAAATTTTTGGTTGGTCCACCTTGACTTGGCGGAGAGTTTTGTCCTTGGCAGCCTAATTTCATCGGCCAGAAGCAGAGTAAGACTAGGCTAGCAATACTGTGGCTCTGCATCCTTTCCAGATCACTTTAAAGCCAAGTTGAGATGGACAGAGTATAACAGTTGCTCCCCTACTTACGATATTTTAATAGAGAACTCCTGACCCCATCGTTGGGTGGGAAGAGGAGTCAGGAATGATGATGATAATGCCAAATGATGATTTTAATTATGATCAGTGGCAGTGCTGGGCTGCATAACTAGATCATTACACCACTAGGGTATACAAGACCAGTTAACTTAGTCTAGGTACTGATTTTACTTGCCTATTGATGACGACGACAATGATTGATGATAGAATAGTTAGTGCTAGGCTCCATAACTAGATCATTCCACCACTAGGATATAGAAGGCCAGTTAACTTAGTCTAGGTGCTGATTTTACTGGCCAATCAACGACGACGATGATTGATGATAAGCTAGGATGATGCAGTGCCAGGAGTCAATCCCTGGGCACTATCAGGCTGGCAACCACACAGCCGAATGAAATCTCAAGCCGATAAGTGTTTAATCTCAACAGCAATTCTTCTTAGCTCTTGTTCGTAAGTGGGAGAGCAACTGTCTTTATTCCAACTAACACCAGATGGTTTTATTCAACTGAGAGTGATGCATTAGGGGTCTAAGGATAATAATGAGCTTTATTTTTAACTTATTTTCATCTTAAATGTCAGGACCAACTTGCCTAGCCCCGGGTTCCTACGCTCCTCTGTGGGGCGACGTGGGATTGGATGATGGCTGATTGGATGGATTTTTAACTTATTTATATTCATCTATGCTCAATTATCATATTTCTTGCACCGTAACGTGGCCTGGGATTTGTCCATTCACCTGCTTTTTTCATATATCTCTGTGGTAGAGTAACACAGTACTACATGTCTACATCCATCCCACTGCACTGCTTCATGACTAGCATTCTGCTTGATAAACTATTGCTAATATGCTTATTTTATGCCTGGGTAGAGTAACAAGAGTACAGTAAGTAAATTCCCCAGGTTTACCAGTAGCAGATAGTTTTGAAACCCCTCCCGTGCACTTCATGATTAGCATGTCTCCTTGCTAAGGTGTTGCCTCAGCTCAGCAATATTTCAAGCTGATAGATAAAGTACACAGATAGGTAAACATTACACAGATACACATAGATAGAAGATATATTGCAGTAAGTGTTAGCTAGGTAGATACCCGGTATACTCCAAGAATTTTGTGATGGAAAGGTTCCTCATGTTATTTTTGATGCCTTTGACTACTAGAAGTGTTTCTCTCAGTTGAACAGTGTCTGGTGTTAGTTCAGTCAAAGTGGCTTGTCTCCTTTGTGGCTGGGGTGATTTCCTAACATGATTTCTTAGCAAACCTCCTGAGCCATCTAGAAGACACCCAAGTGAATTATGCATATGATTATTACTTGATTATTATGTTGATGTTTGTATTGTAATTGATGCACAGTGGACAGATTTTTTTATGGCCAGTTGTTTGATACTTGTGTATATTGTCGCTATGTTGTCCGTTTAAATCACCCACACCAATCGACCCTGCAGTTCTGGCGTTACTCATTGTTTACGAACCTCGGCCCATCGATTCCCCTGTGTGGAAGTTGGAACGCTAAGTACCGGTGTGCTTTTTAAAAAAATTAGCGCCAAGTCAGACTGAGGAGATTAAAGTTTTACGCCGGCAGTAAATGAACGAAAAGTCTGCTTCGTAAAAATAAGCTTTAAAAATTTTGTGCCGAATTAGTTGCCATAATACTGTCGTGTAGCATGGCCCCAAGTCCCTTTGCTACTAGTGGGGTTTTGGGGGATTGGGGATGCCTGGGGGGTTGGGTCAATACTTTTACAGCACACACAACCCACCATTGTGTGCCATGATATATATCCGTTTTGACGTGGGTAATGGGGGCTGTCGGACAGTGAGAAGGAGTCCATCATTGTATATGTTGGAAGGATAAGTGGCACACAGGTGGATGATTATATAGGTAAACATGCACTCAGGCCTTGCTTGCAATAACCACGTTGTGGCCGTACAGTAAGGGGGCGGAATGCTCTATGAGGGGGTTGTGTTTGATGGCCAGTTTTTTTGTTTATTTTTTATGGCCTAGGCAATGCCTCAAGGATTGGGCATACGTTCTTAAGTGGATATTGCTAGCCAGACGTTGCACACTTTGTTCACATCTATCAGATGCTGGACCTCACATTCACAGCCACCCTGTCATTCACCAATTTTTTGTTTCCCCATTTTGTGAAGAGACCTGGGACTAGCTACTGACTAATTTAATACCGGATATTGCCACGTCCAGCTGGAGCGCCGTAACTCTTTACACCACCACGTGACTGTCTAGTTGTATATTACCACCAAGTGTAGTAACTTATATCCTGAGTAGCCAGAAGCCACTTGGCTTGTCACGCATGATAGTCACGAGATGTCCACTTTGATTAGTAATCGTATCAAACAACCAGTTTCTTTACCTGCTGCCGTCAGCTCCGAAAGAAGACATCTTCACCAGATTCGAGTAAAGCGACTAAGGTTATAGACAACTGGCCAGCCGTACACAACCATTGGCTATGAAATGTTTTGCATAAATCCTGTCCTGAGCATGAGCAAAGTATGTAGACACTTCTCTGCCAGCTGTAGGAATGGAAGGTGTTGTTTGAAATATTTTATGTGGTAAGGACTGCACATCAACGTTACTATTCTTTCCTAGTCCACCATTCCCCTGTATGGGGATAGTAAAGGAACTGAAGGCTGTTATTTTAATCTGACATTCAATATCTGATCATTGCCATATGAAGGTGTCTGTTCCAGGCATCAGGAAAACAGGCAACAGAAGGAATGTTACCCTCTAGTCATTTGGGGAAGAGTGGTAAATATGAAATACAAGTTAGTGCTGGCAGAGTATTGTTGGCATACTTTTGCACATGCCTGTACATCACAAACAGATACAGTTAAGTCCTAGTTATGTGCCACAGATGCTGAAAAATACAGGGTGGTTCATATATAACATGTCTAATCCCATGTGTTTTGTTGTTGCATTTTGAACCATACCTTACCCCGTCCTTAGGTGGGAAGAAGAGGCTGGGATGATAATGATGACGATTGCAGTGATGATTTTAATAATAATGAATGATGATTATTATATTGATTTTGATTATTTGATGAATGATATGGTGGAGGCTCAGTCGGCTTTACCATCACTACCCTGCATCATTTTCTGTTTCCCATAACCTTTCTTACTTGATAGTGATTGCTTGTTTGCATCCATTGGTTGCATTTTTTTTATCAAGTAATTTAATATCTCCTCGAGCATTTTCTTCAGTAATTGCTTAAAGTTCACTCATTTTGGTAAGAAGAGCTTTTTACCCTCCACTGACTTTTATGTATTGCCAGACATCTCAATTGCATAAGGGGAGGCCACAAACAAATTAACTCCATGTCATTCTGTTATCTGCTATTTGACTGCCCTCTCTTCAACTCACACCTCCCTCCCTTGTATCTCTCCACTCCAATCTTCCGTCTCTGCCATGGTCTCTCCTCCTCTTCACATCATACACATACCTTCTAGTCATTTTCTCATTCCCCATCCTCTACATGGCCAAACTATCTCAAAGTATTTCTCCTAATAGCACCACAGCAATTTTCCACTTCCTCATTTGTATATCTGTCTGTCCATAAAACTCCACACATTCCTCAGGTCATTTCCACTGCTCTCACTCTTGTGCCCTTCCAACAGGATCTAAGTTTCATTTCTCAACGTCTTATCACAGCTTTCAGTGATCCAGCAACCTTTCTACCCTGCTGTACCCATTCAAGCACATCCTTCCATCCTCACTCATCACTCTAAAGTACTTGGATGCACCTTCATTATCTATTTCCTCACCATCCAGTCTCACTCTGTATACTGTGATTTCCCTCAAGACCATAACTTTACCCATATGTATATTCTCTTTAGGATTCTGTTTCTTACATCCTCAGACTCATGCACCAAGCCTTGCAGTTCACATTCATCACAATACAGTATCATCAGCAAGCAACAACTCAGGAAGTTTCCACATCTTACCCTCCCTCACTAGATACCAATATATTAACTTTCCTTCTTATTACCTCTCTTATAGCTCCATCCATATACAAAGTGAAGAGCCACTGAGACATGACATGCAGAAACACGACACACACAGACATGACACACAAAAGCATGGCACAAGGTATGACACAAACATGACACAAAGAGACAAGATTTTTGTCCTTATGCAGACTCATTTCCCTCACATCACTGGCAGAATAAGATAGCACTGTGGCCCAACATCCTTTCCATAGCACTTCTTCATGACTAGCACCATATTAGTCATGTTTCAACTAGCATTTACAAAGGAATGATGGTAATTTAATACCCAGTTAAACGGAGCATAATTAAGTTGTCAAAATACGTGCTTCCCGCAGACTGAGCCGACAACACCAGATATATATGGGCAGCCCTGTATTTTGGTTTAGTAAATTGAGGACTGCTGTTGCTGTGGTCCTGTATTCCTGGCTAAGTAGGACAGTGGCAGGTGTTTGGATATGCCTGTGTAGTAGTGCTGTAATCAAGCCACTTCTCTGAACCAACATAGCATCAATTTCAGCATTTTTGCCAGTACAGTATTTGCTGCCTAAGTAAAACAGTGTCAGTTGGTTGTAGCTTATCTGTGTGTGCTGATCATCTGCCTTCTTGAATGAGATGTGGCTAAATGAGCTACGAAACTTTGCTAAGGATATATGCGTATCATTTTCCAGAGTAAATTCCTGAAAGATGCACACACACGTTTGAAGAATATTAGAGGATAATCTTGGTTGTAAGAATTTTGGAGGGGTGTCTAAATGGCTCACTTGGTAAGCTGCTGTACTCACGCAGTTGCAAGCGCTGGTTCGAATCCCCGCAATATTTAATTTTAGGAGACAAGATGAAGTAAGGTGGAGCGGCCTGGGACTCTACTACACCTGTACAGAGTTCAATCCTTCACTCGGTCCTCTTGCTCCGTCTCCTTTTCTCCCTACGTGTCAAGTGGGGTTGGTGGAGGATTAGTGCCCCTCCCTGTAAAACAATTAACTCTAAGCCCTTGGCCACCCCGTTCGGGATACATGGCGTCTGGCAATGATGATGATGATGAAGAATTTTGGAGCTCCTATTGCCTCTTTTCTTTGATTAAATTCCAGTATTTAGGTTTTCCAGCATTGACTCTGATTCTTAGTAATTAAAATGAGCCAGGGACCACCACAACAGCAGGTATTATCAGCCCAAAAGATCGTAAGTAACTGTGGCAAATAAAAGGACTCTGCAAAAAAGCCATAGTGCTTGTTTACCCAACAATAAAAATGGGTGTTTTGTATATATTATCCCTCCTGAACTGTTGATGTTGGCTATTGTATTTGTACGCCAATTGTTATGCCCATTTTCTTGTTATATTTGCATTATTATTATTACCATGTCATTGTGATGTACTGCACAGTCACCCACAGGAAAAAATATGCTGAAAAAAATATGTACTCTTGTCCTTCTTCGGTTGATTGTAATTGGCAACAGGTCAGCTTGAATTTAGTTTTCTCAATCTTTATTTCCCTCTGCCTGTGACCTCCAGTCTTGTAAATGCAATGTGTGCAGGAATTTCAGATGTAAGATATCTTGCATTTGGCTCTCTTTTGTGTATTATTTCTTGCACTCTTCAGTTTCTGCTTCTCTGCATTAAGAAGAAAAATGTATTGTCCTAAATAGCACTGAGATTTTAAAACTAACAAGCATCCTTAGTTAACGACCATTTATGTCAAAGGTTGATGAGCAACTTGAGTCGTTTCCCTTCATTTATATCCAAGAATAACAATCATTCTGAGTTTATTCCCCTCATTAAACATAGCAGTTGATTCCCTTCATTTAGGTGAGAGATTAACAAGATTTTTCCCTGCATATATACGAACATTTATCGTTAATACTGTTTATGTTTTTTATATTTTTTATATTTTTTTCCTGTGGCTGACTGTTTTATATATTGATGTGGGTGTGTTTTTTTGGTGTCTTTATTTCTGTTGATTTATTCTATAGTCAGTTTGCTTCACCTGACAGAGATTCATAACCGTTAGCTTTATGGCCAAGTGTAGTCAGACTGGAGAGTTAATTTGACTAGTAACCAAGGAGACTCATCTGTACCCCATCACTAAGGCATACTGAATTTTATACATCAATGGTTTAGTACTGAAGTGATAAAAGTTGCCTTGTTTTGTCAGATGGAAATAAACTGACAATAGTTAAATGTTGAATTGGAATATGTTATACTCTTATCGGTACGTGGGAAAATGTGCCACGTGTTTGAAATTTTATAACTATATGGATTAGGGCGTCAGGCTATAGATAGATTGATAGATAGGTAGGGAGAGATCCTAGGGTGCCCATAGACTAAACTATTTTGATATATCTCTTCCTATCACACAGTCATTTGCCATATTTTCCTAAGCATGAGCAAGAACCAATTTGCCTGTCAGGTCTCTATCGTCTTTCAACCCAGAGCATCTCAGAAATCAGCAGTATTATGTGTTGAGCAGATAATTTTGTGCAGTATGCCTAGCCCTGGCTTCCTACGCTCCTTATGGGGTGACATAGGATTGGATGATGGCAGACGATGTTGTAAAAAGTTGCAAGGTCTCCAGCATCACAGCCAATGGTTGATACGTTTTTAGAATTACTATTGTTATGCTGATTCTTAGGCTATGCTGCTGATATTTCTCCTTCATTTTTGCGTTTTCTTGGTCTGTGTATCGTTTTGGTGTTTGTGATGGTGTTGATGTCTGTTGAGTTGGGTTGTCGTGGTTTATGATTAGAGAGAGCAAGGATGTGTGATGTCCCCATGGTTTTGTATGTGTGTGTGTGTGTGTGTAAGATACTAGGATTTGAATGGTAAGTGAATGAGTGTATGAGCCATTTCATTGGGCTTGCAGTTAGTTTCACTCTCTCTTGGGTTTCCTCTTTGCTTTATGGGCCCTATGCATTTTATCCATGTGTAAAAGAAATAAATAAACAGGTTAGGAGTGACTGCTTGAAAAAGAAAAAAAAATGGTTACGATGATTGAAAAATAATTGGCTACGAAGATGATGATGATGATTAGTCCACTTCACTAGGCATGGTACTGATAGTTCGCCCCCTTAATGCTTGTTTATTCTTTGTTCTTTGCTCCCACCTCAAATATTTCTGTCATGAGAGATAGAGAGACCCTGTTGTTGTAGTGCTAAAATCATTACATGCCTCTGACACTCCTATGACCTGTATTGGCCGTCATAACCTTCCCTTCCAGCAAATTAATTCTCATGATAAATTGAATTCCTTTGTCAGTGGATGATAAACCTATTATATCAAAATTATGCTGTTTTAAAGAATATTTGCTATGTATTAGTAAATCTTGGCTTGTAATCCCACTTGACTGACTACAGAAACCCTGGCAGCCCCAAAGGTATATGTTGAAGCATTGTCTGTTGTGGTAGTGTGGTGTGGTGTGGTGTGTGGGAGGAGGCCTACACTGTGGTACATGTGGTGAGTGTTTGTAGTAGTGTGTTGTGGTGAGGGGGGGAGGCCTTACACTGTGGTAAATGTGAGTGTGGTGTGGTGTGGCAGGAAGCATTACACTGTGGGCATAGTGCATTGTGTGTGAGTTGTGTATTGTGTTGGCATTGAAGTAGAAAAAGCTGATGATTGTGTTGAAGTCTGGGTATACTCATTTCACTCTAACTTAGCACAAATTTTCATGTTTTGGTATTTTTTTTTTTTTTTAACGTGTCCCACTGGCAGAAACAAAACTCTAGACCTGCATTCATTCCATAGCCTTTCATTGTGACAGGCATCATATTTTAATGCCTGTTTACTGTATTCTTACAACTCAGCATTCATGAGAGAGCATAAGCCATTTTTAGACCAAGTTAGAGTTGTGTTTCTCTGGGTATGGTTGAGTCTGAAGGGTGGGTGTCTGGTGATGGTTTTTGAAGTTTTCTGTTGTATATCCAGGTAGTAGCTATGTACCGTCTGAAATAGTAGAAATAAAGTTTAAAAAGAAAGAAAAAGAAAAAGTGGATGACGGCCACAGCCACTTGGTGGACTGCACTTGGGCTAATGGACTGCACTTAGGCCACCGGTATTGCAGATGGTCAGAGCCAGTGACCTGTACTGTGAAATTCCATATGCTTTTCACAGCACAGTTCCTTTGGAATGAGGGCCGTTTTAAGGGGGTAGGAAAAAAATATGTATCCTTCTGAAAACTAGTGTTGGGTATAGGATGAGAATAGGTTGTAAGTACTCTTTGTAATGTAAGTTCTTATTACATGCTTTCCATAGCTGTTCTTCGAAACCAGCATCATATTTTAGTGCTTATATACTGTATTCTTACAATACAGCATCCATGAGAGAGAGCACAGGGCATTTTTAGACCAAGTTAGAGTAAAAGGAGAGAGAGAGTATAGGTTGTGTTTTTCTGGGTGTGGTTGTGTCTGAAGGGTGGGTGTCTCATGATGGTTTTTGAAGGCTTCTGTTTGGCTGTAGTGGCCGTGTATATAGGTAGTTGCTATGTACCGTCTGAAGTAGTAGAAATAAAATTAGAAAAGAGAGAAGAAAAAAAGTGGATGACGGCCACAGCCACTGGTGGATCTGCACTTCGGCTACAGGTATTGCAGGTGGACGGAGCCGTTGACCTGTACTGTGAAATTCCATATGTTTTTCAAAGTATGGTTTTGTTGGAATGGGGGCCGTTTTAAGGGGGTAGGAAAGAAAATATGTATCCTTGTGAATTTTAGTGTTGGGTATAGGATGAGAATATCTATCTATCTGTCTGCCTACTGCCAGCTGCCATAATCCTGTAAGGGGGGGCCATTTGACGTTTATTTATGGGGAGGGGCACTAACCCTTCACCAACCCACTTGTTGACACATAGGGAGCACATATGGTTTGATTATATGGTTACCACCCAGCATTGTAAACAGTTTCTTGGCTTATAGATTTTTTTAAAGTACTTTTTGTAATGCAAGTTTTTATTACATGCCTTCCATAGCTCTTCTTCATAACCAGCATCGTATTTTAGTGTTTATATACTATGCTTACAACCCAGCATCCATGAGAGAGGCGATACGTTTGTGGCCATCCCGTACGGGATTAAGGCGTCTGGCAATAGATAGATAGATAAATCCATGAGAGAGAGCACAAGGCATTTTTAGACAAAGTTAGAGTAAAGAGAGGGTGAGAGAGAGTAGGTGTATACATGTTTCTCTGGGTAGGGTTGTTTGTGAAGGGTGGGTGTCTGGTGATGGTTTTTGAAGGGTCCTGTTTGGCTGCAGATTTGTGGATGTCTGTAGTGGCCTTGTGTGTATAGGTAGGTAGGTACAGTGTGAAATAATAAAAATAAAGTACTATATATATATATATATATATATTTATAAAAAAAGCTGTGTACACTGAAATAATAAAGTACTGGGAAAAAAAAAAAAAAAAAAAAAAAAAAAAAAAAAAAGAGGTTGACGGCCACAGCCATCAGCGGACTGCGACAAGTGTGGTCGAAGCCGATGACCTGTACTGTGAAATTCCATGTATTTTCACGGCACAGTTCCTTCTGAATGGGAGCCGTTTTATGGGCAAGAAAAAAATATTGACTATATCTTGTGAAATGTAGTGCTGGCGTGCTTTGAATGGCTGTAGTGGCTAGGTAGGCAGTATGTACAGGATAAATTATTAACAGAAAAAAAAGGAAATAAAAAAAGGAGGAAAAATAAAAATGGTTGCACATTTTATTTGGATTTAGGTAACTTTCTAATTTGGGGCAGTGGTCAAGTAATAGGTCTAGTACAACTTCCTTGGTGGTTTGAATGGCCGTAATGCTTTTATGTTCCTCTGACAAAGTGGGGCCAGACTGGAGGGTCAGTTGAACTAGTAATCAAGGAGACTCATTCCTGTCTCAGTACTAAAAATTTCACTGTTTCATGGGATTAGTTTTTATGAAAAGGTACATAGTGAGGTTGGGGGGAGGAGGCAGCCTTATAACTCTGTGTGGAGGTCTTGTTGGGTTGTGGTGGTGGTTTATGTGTTCGTGTTTTTCTGCATTGAGAGTCCCCTTGTTGTCCTGTGTCTGTGTGTTTAGCCACGAGGGATTTTTGGCACTGAGAACACCAGCTGGTATTGTAGTGGTGTTGGTCTGGAATAGGAAAGTCCTGGAGTTGATAATTTTGAAGCACTTATGTAGGGAGAAATATGTGAGGTAGTCAGGATTCCAGGGGCTGAAATGGTCAGTGAGTGAGCATGTAGCCCTTTTCACTTGACATGGCCTGGTTATATCAGTGCCACCGCCTGAAGGTGTCTGCCCTGCACCGCAATTTTATAACAATTGGGTGCGTAAGGTGAGAAGTGTGAATTTCGGGGGTAGGGTTGTGAGGCAGACTGGAAAAAAAATACGAGACAAGGTCATAGGGTGGCTGCCAGAGATTGAGCAGCATAGACAGCCACCATTAGGTGACTATGGCCAATGAATGCATGTTGGAGCCTTCATGAATGGTACGATACAAATGATATAAAAATACTGAACTCTTTCTACAGGCCCATCATGTACACCTCAGTATATATATGCATAGCTTTGAAATACTGTATATATAAACACATCATCTGAGATCTAGTGGCACATTTTCCACACAGTTAAAAACAGAATATGTGTAAATTGTGAGTTTTGTTTGTGTATAATGCCAACAGTAAGTAATTCCTCATTTGATCTAGTGGCACATTTTCCACACAGTTAAAAACAGAATATGTGTAAATTGTGAGTTTTGTTTGTATATAATGCCAACAGTAAGTAATTCCTCATTTAATAATTGATATATATTCCTGTAAATTGCTGATTGCGTGAAGTTAGGGTCGGGTCCCAGCAAGAGGGACTTTTTCTCCAGCATTTAAGGATCATATGCAAGACAGAACTAAGTAGCAAGATTTCTTTGTGTTAAATTTAAAAAATATATATTTTTAGATGAATTAACATTGATCTTTCACAGCACACCTTTGAGATTAATTAAGAAGTTTGTGACAAGTGTATTTTTGAGTGACATTAAGAGAGAGACTGTGCTTAGTGAAAGTATCTTAAATGAGGAATTACTGATAGGGGTTTGCCAGTAAATTACTACATGACAGTATTGTGATACCAACTCTAACGTACGGAAGTGAAGCTTGGACGTTGTTGGAAGGACACAAGTCAAGAGTGAGAGCAGTGGAAATGAGTTATTTAAGAGGAGCCTGTGGAGTCACATGGAGAGAGAGGCTGACGAATGAGGATATAAAGGAGCGTTGTGGTGTTGATGTGGATGTGATAGGAAGCGTTATGAGGAACATACTGAGGTGGTTTGGCCATGTGGAGAGGATGGAGGGTGAAAGACTGACGAAGAGAGCGTATGTGAGTGAGGTGGAGGGGGAAAGAGGGAGGGGGAGGCCGAGGATGAGATGGAGGGATGGGGTGGAGAGGTATATGAGAGAGGGGGGTGTGAGTTGGGAGCAGGGGAGTGAAATGGCGGGGGACAGGGCGACTTGGAGGCGATTTGTTTGTGGCCACCCCAAACGGGATTGAGGCGTCTGGCAATAGATAGATAGATAGATTATTATTATTATTATTATTTGACCCACAAGCAGTTTTTGAAGCATAAACTAATGATACCCCTTCCTGGCATTAATATTACAAAGGAAAACAAAGTTGAGTGTTTATTCTCTGTGTGTTTTAGTACTTCATATAGTTAAGTATTGTATTAGGCTTCCTCTTCTCCTCCTCGTTGTTTTTCTCTTCCTTCCTCTTCCTCCCCGTATTGTATTAGGCTTCCTCTTCTCCTCCTCCTTGTTCTTTTCCTCTTCTTCCTTCCTCTTCCTCTCCTCATTCTTCTCCTTCCTCTTCTTCCTTCCTCCTCCTCTCCTCATTCTTCTCCTTCCTCTTCTTCCTTCCTCCTCCTCGTCCTCATTCTTTTCTTCCTTCCTCCTCCTCGTCCTCATTCTTTTCTTCCTTCCTCCTCCTCGTCCTCATTCTTTTCTTCCTTCCTCCTCCTCGTCCTCATTCTTTTCTTCCTTCCTCCTCCTCCTTATTCTTTCCTTCCTTCCTCCTCCTCATTCTTTTCTTCATTCCTCCTCATTCTTTTCTTCCTTCCTCCTCCTCCTCCTCATTCTTTTCTTCCTTCCTCCTCCTCCTCCTCATTCTTTTCTTCCTTCCTCCTCCTCCTCCTCCTCATTCTTTTCTTCCTTCCTCCTCCTCCTCCTCATTCTTTTCTTCCTTCCTTCCTCCTCCTCCTCATTCTTTTCTTCCTTCCTTCCTCCTCCTCCTCATTCTTTTCTTCCTTCCTCCTCCTCATTCTTTCCTTCCTTCCTCCTCCTCCTCATTCTTTTCTTCCTTCCTCCTCCTCCTCCTCCTCATTCTTTTCTTCCTTCCTCCTCCTCCTCCTCCTCATTCTTTTCTTCCTTCCTCCTCCTCCTCCTCATTCTTTTCTTCCTTCCTCCTCCTCTTCCTCATTCTTTTCTTCCTTCCTCCTCCTCCCCTTTTTGTATTAGGCTTCCTCTCCTCCTCTTCCCCCTCTTATTGTATTAGACCTCCTCTTCTCGTTCTTCTCTCCCATTTCTTCTTTCCTCTTCCTCCCCTGTTTCTTCCTCTTCCTAACCTTACCACCCTGCAACCCACCCTACCACCCCCACCCTTGCTATGACCTACCAGGTGTCCCTTGCTATTCCTGTCATCCTTTTCCTGTCCTTCCATCCCTGTTCTGTCATCCAAGTCCTGTCCTACCATCCCTGTTCTGTCAACCATGTCCTGTCCTTCCACCCCTGCCCTGCACCCTTGCACTTTCCTTCCCTCCCCTACACCCTTGCTATTCCCTCCCCTGCCCTGCCTTGCCACCCCTGTCCTGCCCTACACCCATGCACTGTCATCTGCACTCTTGCCATGCCCTGCCATCCTTGGCCTGTCCTCCCCTCCTTGCTATTCTTACCCTGTGTCCTGCTGTTCTTGCCTAGGGTGTCCTGCCCTTCCATCTCTTGCTGTATCCTGCTTGTCTTGCCTTGCTATGACCTGCCTTGTTGTGCCCTTCCATCATCTGTGCTATGTCCTGCTTTGTGCCCTGCCACCCCTGTCCTGCCCTACACCCGTGCACTGTCATCTGCACTCTTGCTGTGCCCTGCCATCCTTGGCCTGTCCTCCCCTCCTTGCTGTTCTTACCCTGTGTCCTGCCCTTCCATATCTGCTATTTTTTCCTTTGTGTGTCCTGCCTTTCCATCTCTTGCTGTATCCTGCTTGTCTTGCCTTGCTATGACCTTCCCTGTTGTGTCCTTCCATCATCTATGCTCTGTCTTGCTTTGCCCTGCCCAGTCATGTGCTATGTCCTTCCATCATCTGTGTCATGTCCTTCTGTTCTTGCCCTGTCATCTGTGCTGTGTCCTGCCCTGTCATCTCTGCTATGTCCTACTGTTCTTCATGTGTCTTGTTTTGTTTTTAATATGTTTCTTTTATTCTTTAATGTCTTTGTATATTGTCCTTTTAAGTTCATAATTTTTTCTAAGAGCTAAATTTTGAATATGTTATAAGTTACTTATATATGTATAGTACTTTGAAAAATATCAAAAAGAATACCAATAGACATGAATAGTATGAAGTGATGTCTCCTTCATACTATTCATGTCTATTGGTATTCTCTTTCTGATATTTTTCAAAGTACTATACATATATAAGTAATATACAAAAAATGTATATGTATATAATAGAGACATTGTAATAATACATTGGTTTTATTTCCTCTAGATACATTTAAGCGAAGAAGATGCAAAAAAATGCAAAAAAAAAACAATCTCGATAAATCGGCCAGAGAAATAAGGACTGGCAACCCCAAGGGAGGGTTGCCAGTCCGTATTTTCGTGGCCGATTTATCGAGATAGGTTCTGTGCCCTACCCCAAGATGCTTCCAAGACCGTGCCCTTCAAATCACTGTGTAGATGCCATGTCTTGTATTGCTCTGCCCAGCTAATGCCAGGCAGAGCTATACAAGAACACATGGCATACAACAGAGTGATCAAAAGGGCTACTTAACATGCATTGCTAAACACTGTGTGCACCACGCAACGTGTGTTTGCTAAGGCATGTTAAACAGGAAGCAAAGCAACATTAGTTAACATGGCATACAGTATACCAAAGATATGAGCCAATTAACCCCTTCAGTATGAGGACATTTTATTCCTGCTGATGCCACACGATTTTATTCAGCTTGGAGTGCGATCTCATACTGGAGGGGACATAGCCTCCCTTCAGTATGAGACCCCCTTCCTAAGCTGAGTAAAATCGTCTGGCAGCAGCAAGAATAAAATCATCTGGGACAGCAACAATACACTGAGAAAAGATGTAACAGTACTGAAGAGGTTCAAAAATAACAACATGGACTGGTTGTGATGCATGTTAAATATCAACAAAATCACATTCCACTGAACAATATTTACTCTTCACTAACTTGGCCCAATTTTTCAGTCTTTTCCAGCTGTGTCACATAAGAGTTACTCGAGGCACAGAAAGGCAATGCTATTACTCATAATCCTTTTCACACTGTCTACTATCCTGTTTTAAGAAAGTTACAACTCATAATTCAGGCTGGAAAAATTTAAAATTTTAGGCCAAGCTAAAGTTCAGAGTATAATCTCAAGCAAACAAATAAAACTGTAAAAATATATAATGGCCATATAACTATAACAATGTGAAAGTGTGGACATGCTATATCTACCTACAGCCAGACACCTTGATCCTGTGAGGGTACATATCTCCTCCCTGTCCACTGCCATCTACCTGCCCTCCCCCAGATTACATCCCCCCCCTTATTATATACCTCTCCATATCTATCTCATCCTCAGCCCCCCCCTCTCCCCAACCTCACTCACATACACCCTCCTAATGAACTTTCCTACTCTCCATTCCACCAACTTGCACCCCATCCCCTATCCCTCCATTTTGTTCACATACACTCACCTAGTCAGTCTTTCACACAGCCCAACTTACACCCTCCTCGCCTCTCCATCTCTATCTCATCCTCAGCTCCCCCCCACCTCACACACTCTCCTGATTATGTTTCCTACTCTCCATTCCCCCAACTTACACCCCCCTCTCATATATCTCTCCACTCCATCCCATCATCTCATCCTCAGTCTCCACCTCACTCACATACACTCTCAGAATTAATCTTCCTACACCCCCCAACTTAAACCCTCCTCTCTCATGCACCTCTCCACTCCATCCTTCCACCTCACTCACATACACTCTAGTCTCCTACTCCACTCCCCCTCCAACTTACACCCCCTCTCTCATATACTGTACCTCTCCACTCCATCCCTCCATCTCATCCTCAGTCTCCCCCTGCCACTTTCCCCACCTCCACCTCACTCACACAAACCCCTACTTAGTCTCACTCTCCATCCCCCCCACTTACACCTCCCTCTCATACCTCTATTCCATCCCTCCACCTCACTCTCATACTCCACCCCCAACTTACACCCTCCTCTCCTATATACCTCCACTCATCCCTCCATCTCATCCTCAGTCTCCCCCTCCCTCTTACCCCATATCCACCTTACTCACATACACTCCTAGTTAGTTTCTCTCTCCATCCCATTTCAATTTACAACATCCTCTACTCAATCCCTGTTTCCCTCTCCCCCCCCTCCACCTCACACACATTAGGGCCAATTCACACTACACAGTTCATCTCCGTACGGCTTTCATACGTTAATTTTTTCGAAATCAATGGGGCTGTTCACACTATATTTTCCGTTTATTGTTCATCTTTCGTGCGCCTTTCACTCGTACGGATCGGCTACGTTTGGAGGAAATCTCTAACGAACGAAACGTATACGTATGGAAACGCTCCGTACCTCCACTGATCAGTGTGATCATCGATACGTATCAGTCACGGTGTGTTTACAGATGACAGAGGACAACTTTAGCCTGTCACTGCTTTTGGCCGTGAACAGTACTATAAGCAGTCATGAGTGACGAGAAGTTATGAGAACTGGTCAGAGGCTACGAGGAACTATATGACATGGGCAACAGAAAATATAACGATAACCATGTGAAAGAAAAAATATGAAAATTAATAGAAGCGGGATTGGAAAAATTGGGTAAGATATTTAAATATTTCACTATTTTATTATAACAGTGTGACAAATAGCATTTTATCCTTCATCCTATTCATTACCATTCATAGGGTATCTCTTAACACCCTATCCATTACCATTCACTGGCTCTCTCTCAAGTAGCCTATTACTGTAATTACCATTCACAGGTTCTCCCAACATCCTGTTCATAACCACTGGTAGGTTCTCTCTCAGCCCTCTTTATGCCCATGGAAGAGAACCAGTGGGACTTCAAGAGTCTCTTAAATTTCTTTTACAACGAATGCACCTTGTGAACCATTTCCTCCCTGTCTAGTTATGTCTACTAAAGAGCTTGCATTGTTCGTGACATTCATGGTTGTAACATCAGTGGCATTGTCACCTAAGTAGTTGTGCAAAAATGCAAGTTGCAGCAAGCTGCTTTACACTAATATCTGAGGCTTCTTGTCGAAGCCACAGCTGCACGCAGACTGACGAGATCATGGACGTATAGTGTGAACAGTGACATAGCAAATGAACCGTAACCCTACGAAGACGAACCATATAGTGTGAATTGGCCCTTAGTCTCTCACTCCAGCCCTCCATCTCATCCTTGGTCTCCCCTCCTACCTCCTCACTCACATACACTCCTAGTTAATTCTCTCCCCCTCCACTCCATCCCTTAGTCTCCCAATTCTAATTTATGGAGCATAGACAACCAAATGACATATGATTTCTTACTAAACTCGTGGAATGTTGACATAACCTACCTACCAATAACAGATCTTTTTAAAATATATATATATATATATATATATATATATATATATATATATACAGAGAGAGAGAGAGAGAGAGAGAGCCACGTTATATTTTTACAAGTATTGAAGTAACATTTCTCGCCTTTTAAGACTTCGTTCCCTTAAAAAATCTTGGAATAGCACTTCTAAAAAATTACAAGGTTACTTATGAACTGGCTGCTACAGTTTATATAACTCTTGTTTATTTCTTGATCATAAACACACACACCTTAACCAAGACTGCCTGAAGTTAAAATATATTGCTCATGGTCTGGTGCAAGTAGGCAACTAATAAAGTACTGTATGTATAAAATCAGTAATGCTGTTCCTGGCCTAGCAAGCCATTCATACCCAAGCAACAGGTCTTTTAGTCCAACATGACAGATGAACACTACAGTACAGTAGGTAATTTTTAGGCAATGTTGTTCCCACAACAATTTAAATC
>NW_027643093.1:0-47351 GCF_032717465.1 Coenobita brevimanus | reverse complement strand
CAGGGCAGGGAATATCTAGAAAGTAGGTCTAGAGAATAAGAGAAACAGGGCAGTGGAATATCAAAGTAGGTCTAGAGAATAAGAGAAACAGGGAAGGGAATATCAAAGTAGGTCCTAGAGAATAAGAGAAACAGGGAAAGGGAATATCAAAGTAGGTCTAGAGAGAATAAGAGAAACAGGGAAGGGAATGATCAAAGACATAGGTCTAGAGAATAAGAGAAACAGGGAAGGGAATATCAAAGTAGGTCTTAGCGAAAAGAATAAGAGAAACCCAGGGAAGGGGAATATCAAAGTAGGTCTAGAGAATAAGAGAAACAGGGAAGGGAATATCAAGGAAGTAGGTCTAGGAGAATACAGAAGAAACAGGGGGAAGGGAATATCAAAAGTAGGTCTAGAGAATAAGAGAAACAGGGAAGAGAATATCAAAGTAGGTCTAGAGAATAAGTAGAAACAGGGAAGTGGAATCATCTAAAGTAGGTCTAGAGAATAAGAGAAACAGGGAAGGGAATATCAAAGTAGAATTCTAGAGAATAAGAGAAACAGGGAAGGGGAATATCAAAGTAGGTCTCAGAGAATAAGAGAAACAGGGAAGGGAAATGTCAAAAAGTAGGTATAGAGAATAAGAGAAACAGGGAAGGGAATGTCAAAGTTGAGGTATAGACAGAATAAGAGAATCAGGGAAGGGAATATCAAAGTAGGTATAGAGAATAAGAGAAACAGGGAAGGGAATATCAAAGTAGAGTAAAGTAGAGAATAAGAGAAACAGGGAAGGGAATATCAAAGTAGGGTATAGAGAAACAGGGAAGGGAATATCAAAGTAGGTATAGAGAATAAGAGAAAACAGGGAAGGGAATATCAAAGTAGGTATAGTAGAATACCGGCAGCAGAGGGGTTGAGTTTGGAAGTTTTTATTTGTTTTTTGGTTTACCCCTCCTTTCCCCTTGATGATGGTCACGTAAGAAAAGTCTGGTATTTTTTTTGTTCGTAATTGGGTAGTTGTTCTCCTTTTTTCTTTTGGGAATTTTATCTATATACCGTAATTAAAATGCAAGTGAACAAAAGAAAAAAATTGTAGTATTAAACGGTCTTCGTCAAGGTATGTAGTAGTCTGATGTACTGTACATATTTTTCTTGTTACATTACAGGTGCGAAGAAAAGAGCAGTGCTGTGTGCAGGTTAAAGAGTCCGGCAGGTGCACTTTGCTGATAACACACCTGGTTGAGGCAAAGTGTTGTGTAAAGTGTTTTGATATGTGTGTGTGTCGATGAAAAACATATTTTGATACACGTAATGTGTATTGTTTAGGTTAGGGATGATGGGCTTTATGTAAGGTGCCTGGTTTAGATAAGTGGTAATGTGGAGGTGTTCTGATATGTACCGGTATGTGTGTGTAGATGAGCAATATATTAATTAACGTGGAAAAAGTACTGTGTTACGGATGAGAGGATTTGCCTGTAAGTTGTAAATCGTAACCGTTCCTAATGTTTAGATGCACTTGCACCCGAAGTACGAATAAAAGCGGTGTGGAAGTGTTATGATGCATTGTGTGTGTGTGTGTGTGTGTGTGTGGCCGTGTGTTAGAGAGAGGGAGAGAAGAGAGAGTGGGGAGCAGTAATCAACTTAGAGGCCCCCCAAACGGGAATTACACCAGCCGCAAAGAGCCGATACATATCTAGCGCGGCTCGGAGTATGACCTTCCAGACCTCACTTTTACCTAATTTCTCGAACTCGTCAGTTTTTTTCTCTAATACACACCTGTAAAATTTTGTGATTATATCTTGATGGCGTTTGCTATGAAGTTATCGTGTTAACAGAAAAAACACGACGGACAGACGGACACACTTGAAATCACGTCATGGTTTAATGGTTTACAGTAAAGATGGATAGGCGTCAACACATTTGTCCCTGTGTGTACATACGGTAATATGTCTCATGGAGAGGGGGGAGGTGAGGGAGGAGGGACATGAGGAGAGGCCATGGGGGGAGAGGTATGGAGGGATGTCTGAAGGGGATGTGAAGGAGGAGGGGTAAAACGGGAAAAGGATTTATGGAAAGGTAGGGGGAGGGAAAGGCGTGAGGTCAGCAAGTAATATATTTTATGGAGAAGGGGAAGGGGAGGGAAGAGTGACAGAGAGGCGATGGGGGGAGGGGGTACATGTGAGGGGGACGTCTGAGGGAGGTGGAGGAGGGAGGGGGTAAGACGGGATGGAGGAATGGAAAGCAGAGTAGGAGGGGAGGGGAAGGCGTGAGATCAGCAAGTTGGAGTATTTGTATCATGGAGAGGGAGGAGGTGGGAGTGGGGGGAGGGACAGGAGGAGGAGGAGTTTGTGTTTAAGAAATTAAATATTAACTGGAGACAAATGTAAAGGCCTTGTTTTTGCCATCACCAGAAACAATGATTTTCCATCACTTGGATGCAGAACTGTCAAAACATGAGGCTGACATTACTTTTACCAGCTGTTATAATCCCTTCACCACGGTGACATATTTTTACTACAGCTTCTCAGTCGCTTTTATTCAGCTTCGGAATAATCCCATAAACAAGGTGTTAATGAGAGTTGTATCTTTTCCTTCCTGTTAAAAAAAATCTTTCCTAAGCAGAATAAAATAATCTGGAGATATCATATAAAAGACGTTTTGGGACTCGAAGAAGCCAAGAACTACAACTTATAGACTTCTCAGTAAGGAAACTACCTCTTCGTAATGCAAGCACATATCATCACAACTGTGATGAACTATTCTTAGAAACCTTGGCCGTTCACCGTAGAAGCGGTCCTGAAAATTAGGCTGCACATGCATGTTTAGGTCGCACCTGATTATAATGTTAATTCATAACAAACACACATGTTATAATACGAGTTATAATGTCAGGTCTATTATATTACGTATTCCTGGTACACAGCATAACGTCAGGTCTAGTATACTATGTACCTCAGAGAGAGAGATAGAGATAGAGAGAGTAGAGAGAGAGTTTCATCCTGGCAAGCTGTTGTGGACCCTGGCTGGTGCCACACTGCTCAAGTGGAAATCACACCAAATTGAACCCCCACACTGACCATCACTCATACCACCCCCTCCCTCTCACCACCACCACTATCAGCCCCCTCATCCCCGTCTCCTCCAGGGCGTCCCTCAGTCCACTCACTCGCTCTCTCTATCTTTTTTCATTACCCCACCATCATCACTGCATATCCCTTTCCACTCTATTCCTCCCCCTCCCTGCTGCATTTTCAATCCATGTCTTTAGCTGATGGAGTAGTTTTGTTAGTTATTACCTTCCCTATACCAAACAGCCACGAAAGCACCAAACAGGTCTGTTGCCTTGTTGGCTTTCTCTTTACACTCCTTCAGTACCTCACATCATCCCTTTCTCTACCCCACTTCCTTCTACAACCCCCGCCCCACCCCAAAACCACAGCACATTTGTCCGATTTCACTGTCTGTCTGTCGGGTTGTTTCCGTCTCTCTTGCATGCCTTCTCCCTACCCTCTCCCACTTCCTCCCCTCTCCTCATCCACCCCCTCTCCTCATCACTCCCCTCTCATTCAAAAATCTTTCCCTTAATCTTTTCCTCCCTCTTATCTTTGTCTTCCTCCTCCTTTTCATATCCTCTGGCATTCTACCCCTTTCCTAGCCATTCCTCCTCCCGATCCCCTTTTCATATCTCCTTGTACCACTCCACCCCCTCTCTGTCTGTCTGTCTGTCCCTTGTCTCTCTCTCTTCTCTCTCTCTCTCTCTGCTCTCTCTTCCTCTCTCTCTCTCTCTCTCTTCTCCCTTGGACCGATTCAACCGCTTCTTGGATGCCATAATCTGGAGTCACTGATCAAAGGATTTAGAGGATGAGAGAAGAGAGAGGATCTGTATTTGTCAAATAAGGATAAAAACAGAAACCATAGAAAACAGTGTGAGAGAATGAGCTTATAAAAAATAGAACCAAAATAAGAAGTTATATTTGGATCAAAAATGAAAGTCCTGATCAAGGGCCTGTGGGTACTGTGCAAGTTAACTCGTGTCGCTGTATGGCATTTTATGGCGAGGCTACAGCCGTTGACGCTAACAGTCACCCACACAAAAGTGCTGGTGGCGGTGCAGCAACAACGGGCAGGATTTTGTGTGTTTGTGCCTGTGTTTGTTTGCCTAATTCAGTGTTTGGAGCTGGATGTGTTGAGGTGTTTGGATGGAGGTATACGACACACACACACACACACACACACACACACACACACACACACACACACACACACACACACACACACACACACACACACACACACACACACACACACACACACACACACACACACACACACACACACACACACACACACACACACATACACACACACACACACACACACACACACACACACACACACACACGGGTTCCAGGAAGTAAAACTCCACTTCTGTAAGACGGTCACGATTTGTACTTTATCCCACCTTTTATTTACCGGGATAAAAAGAGGCCAGGGTGAGAGGAGGGGTACCTGGCCCGGTTCCTGCTCCCTGTCTGTTCCTTCCTGGCTCTGTCTTCCTCTGTTTCTGCCCTGTCCGTCTGTCCTTGATTCTGTTTATCTTTGTTCTTGTCCCTCCCTGTTCCCGTCCCTGTCTGTTGATTCTGTACTTGTTTCTGTTTTGTTTTTGTCTGTCCTTGGCCCTTTTTCTTTTCTTGTTTTTTAAGCCCTCCTGGTCTTTTCCCTGTTCCTCTGAATAATATCGTGTCCCTGTCTGTGTCTGTCTCTGTCACCTGTTTCTGTTTGTTCCTGTCCCTATGCTTGTCTCTGTCCTTTGTATATCATTCTTGTCCAAAATGTCAAAGCCTGGTCTTCTTTCTGTTCTTCCAACACTGTCTTAGTTCCTGTCCCTCGCCCTGTGTCTGTGTGTTTTGTATCTCCTGTTCGTTGTTTGCATCTGTCCCTTTCTGTGTATATATATGTTGCTTGTTTCATCCGTCTGTTAACACCTCTTCATTAGTCTGCCCCAGTCTCGCCCACTTATGTCTGTCACTATAATTATTTTCTTTTATTTTCAGATGCCAACGCTTCTTGTGGTGATCCTCAGAAGAACCTGTTAAGCCTGTCAAGCTTACTACAAGAAGTAATTATGGTGAGGGAAGGAAGCAGCTCAAGAGGCCCATGTGACCTGCAAGGTGTGTGAGTACAAAGTTTTTATTTATGTTTACCTAGTTTCAGCTTGACGGGTGTGTTGTAGGCAAAATAAGATCCTTTGGCGTTAATATAAGATAAATACGTGCACAGGTGAAGGTGTTAATCGTATAGTGTTTGTAAGTGGTGTCTAGTGCGGTGGGTGTTTGTTAACAGGAGTATAATGGTGTGAAGTTTGCTCATCACGTCCCTCGGCCACATCACCTGACCTTGGATATTTACTGACATAGTACAGTTGACATGTGCTATTGGCACTTAACACTGGAGGGTGTACATTCATTATAAGTGAAGTATTACCTATTATTATTATTATTTAGTCACTCCACACTTTTTATTTACTTTCAGGAGAGACATTTTGAACAGGTGTTAGATACAGTGTTAATTAACCATTGGTCACTTACTACAGGTGCCTCCTAGGAGTTGAATAATGGCGTCAGGTAATGGCTGGATTACAGTGAAAAAAATACGTCAAGTGGATTTAAGGGGTTAATGGGAGCTCACACTCTGGCAATACACTAAACACTGACCAACAAATGGATTTCACTTGAACAAAAAAACAAAAAAAATCCTGTTTCTCCATATTAATTTTCCCCGGAGGTCATACTCAGAATCACTTTATCATTTTTTTGTGTACATTTTTTTCTCATTTTTATTTACTTGTATGGGACAATGAACAAATTTCACTGTGGATGATAAGCATTATCTGTGGATGCGGTGAGATAGAGAGAGAGAGAGATAGGAGGGAGAGAGAGAGTGAGCTTGCAGAGTAAATTGAAGAAGTGCCACATGAAACAGGAGGAGGGAGGGCTTGTAGCAGGGAGGAGAGAGAGAGAGAGAGAGATGAGAGGAAGAGGAGAGGGAGATGGGCATAAATGAGAGGGATGAATGCAAACGATGAGGAGGGAGATGAATGAACGATGAGGGAGGAGATACATACAGTAGATAAGCAGATGAAAAAGAAAGTGAGTAAATAAGGACGAAAAGGACGACAGGGAAGAGAAAAAAAAAAGCATGTGATAAAGAGAAAAGAGCTGAGGAAAGAGGCTGCACTGGTGCAGACTCAGACAGAGAAGAGAAATGCAAGAAAGGAAGAGGAAAAAGAGGAGGACAAGTAAGGAAGGAAGGAAGGATGAGGAGAATAAAGCAATAGAGAGTAGAACAAGAGGAAAGGAATGAAAGGAGAGAGGGGAAGGTCGAAGAAGGGGCTGGGACAGAGATGCCAGCATGAAATACATAGTAAAAAGGTGAACGAGAAAGGAGAAAGAAGAAGATAGGGATATAAAGATACAGAGAAGAGTAATAGGGAAGAGGAGGAGGAGGAAAACGTAACTGGAAGAAAATTCGGAGTGAAGGAGAGGGACGAGAGAGATGTAAAAGAAGGAGGGCTTGAGCAACAGTAAGAGAGAGAGAGAGAGAGAGAGAGTGTGTGTGTGTGTGTGTGTGTGTGTGTGTGTGTGAGAGAGAGAGAGAGAGAGAGAGAACGATGGACGGAGGTTGGAGGCTTCCATGGAAATTTAGACCTTCTTTTTTCTGTTTAATTCTTTCTTCCCAGCTCGGAAAAAAACGTGTCTTAGGCAAAGCTGAATGGGTAATTATTTATTGATAAATAAGAATACAAAGGAAAACGTCTTCGCTAGGGAATGGGTTATGATGTTTATTCATTCCTGTGCGAAAAGTTGCTTATCTTAGTTTAATGAAGTCTGGAGATATTAGCAAGAATAAGGTAAAAAGTGCTTCCCCTTTGTTGGGTGTAAGAAACAGGTGAAAAATATTGTTAAAGAAAAATATCCACGCATCGAGGAAAGTTAAAAAAGAAAAGGGAAGGGAAGCGTGGGCCATCTCCGAAAAATGTATCAAGAAAAGGACTGAAGTTTTTAATGCCCACCTCTGATAACTTCCTCAGCCTTTATACGAGCTTCCTGATGACGATGTGTAGACCGATCACTTGAAGCAGACTTTTTCACCTCACACCGAATTTTTACCTGCGTCGAAGAAAGCCAGGTATATGAGAGCAGTGCTCTGATTACTTTCTCCTTTGTTCAATCTTGCTTGGAGAAAGGTGTGAGTATACAGACTTTCACCGCCAACTAAATTATTTACTGTGTCAGGGAGAAGCGCAAATCAGTGCAAGGTGAATATGGGAGTTATTCAAGTTTATTTCTTTCTCCTGCTCCTTGTAGTTGGAAAAAGTTTTGATGATAATCCCTTAGTAACTGCTAGACGAGGTGGTTTGAGTTTGTTCAGGCTGTTCACACGACTTCTTGGAGAGGAGGCTGGGTTCTTGGATTCTGTAATGGTTGGATACAGCCACTAATTGAAGTCATTACGTCCACAAGTACCCCCTGTACGGGTCCCACATTAGCAGAGAGAGAGAGAGAGAGAGAGGGAGGGAGAGAGTGTGTGATTGGTGTCTATGGGTGTGATGGATGTAGATGCGAGTGTGACGGATGTGGATGTGACGCATGTGGATGTTTGTGTGATGGATGTGGGTGTGTGTGTGACGTGTTTTGATCACATGGATGTGGGTGTGATGGGTGTAGATGTGACTGGTGTAGGCGTGACGGGTGTGGGTAAGCGGGTGTGATGGATGTGGGTGGTATAGGTGAAGGTGTGGTAGTGTGACGGGAAGTGATCTATCACCCCACACAACTCTCTTGTACCCACACACTGTCCGCCCCATTTCACCGCCCAACCCATCTCACTCTCTCTCTCTCTCTCTCTCTCTCTCTCTCTCTCTCTCTCTCATCCTTGTTATCTCCTACCAATTTCCTTCTCCCTCTTCTTTAACTTCTCTCTCACATTCTCTTATCCATTTTACTGTATTCTTTTTCTTCTCTCTTCTCTCATATCCTCCGCCACTTTCTATATGTTTGCTCTCTTCTTCTCTCCTTCCTTTTCTTCCCCTTTCTGATCTTGTCACTTCTCCTCCTCTCTGTCACTGTATTCTCTCTCTCCCTTCTCCCTCCGCCTCTCTCTACTCCCTCCTCACCTAACCCCCTCCCCCTCCCTCAACCAAACTGAGTGGGTGCAATATGATAAACTTAGCTTGACTCAGCGAAACATGATCCCAACTTCTCCAGACTTGTCCAACACCCAGACCTACTGACAACAATGGTGAGAGAGAGAGAGAGAGAGAGAGACAGACAGACAGACAGACTATTATGCCGTGGTCTGGTGAGACAGCAGGTGAGACATGTAACACAAGACTCATTAGCCAACTCTCACAGGAGACGGGGTGCGCCTAGATGCCTCTCTCTCTCTCTCTCTTTCTGTGTGTGTGTGTGTGTGTGTGTGTGTGAAAAGGAAAAAAGGGTAGTGAAAGGGAAAAAGAGAGGTCGGGGTGGGAGTAGAGTCATGCAGAGGAGGGGTCAACCAACCAGCGTCATGCAAGCGTGAATTCGAATCATGCACAAAACGCCCCCAAATCACTCTGTGTGTGTGTGTGTGTGTGTGTGTGTGTGTGTGAGTGTGTGATATTTCCTCCCGTCTTACCATTTTTTCCCTGCCTTTCCTATATCCCTTTTTCCCCTCCTCCCCTCTTGTCCTTTTCCCCACAGCTCTCGTTTCTTTGCCTTCTTCTCTCACCTTCCCTCTCCTCCTCCCCCATCTCCTCCCCTCGCTTGTTCTCTCACCTTTCACCATCCCCTCTTGCCCTTTTCTTCTCACCGCGTTTCTTTCTCCTTCCCTCTCTCACATCTCCCTTAGCCTCACCCTTTTTGTCCTTTGGGGTCTCCCTCCTCCTCGTTTTCCATTCTTTTCCTCCCTCTTCACTCTCTTTTATTTTCCCTTTATCTTTTTATCCTCTTCTTACCTTTTCTCCCATACCCCCTCCTCTCCACCTCGCCGCTTCCCTCTCCGTTCCTCTTCTCTCGCTTTTATCCCTCCCATTATTTCTCCCTCTCAGTTCCTCTCCTACACTTGAAGGCTTACCACACCTGCACTGTTTTTTTTTAATCACATGAACTCCGACCTCCCCTTGACCTAATCTGTGCGGTGTCAAATGACGTTGCCTTCACCTTGATCTTGCTTCAGCTTGATTGTGTGTGTGTGTGTGTGTGTGTGTGTGTGTGAGAGAGAGAGAGAGAGAGAGAGAAACACAGACAGACACAAAGATTCGTCTCCTCATAACGCAACAGTGAAATTAATTCGCACGGAATTTTTCACTTTTATCATTTGTCACGTCGGTATTTTTGGTACGCAGATTTTTTCTTTTAACTCAGTTCTGTCTATTCTGTTTCTTAAATAAGTTGGTCATGACCTGATCGAGCTTGACCTCTTGATCCTTGCAGATCAGATGTCTTATGTGGTTTGTTTTGCTGCCTTGAGGTAAATATATTCAGCTTATGATTTTTTTGTTTTTTAATAGGAAGATTAGATACAGATACCCCAGTCAGTCCTTAGGAGGGAAAGGTGTGTGTTATGACGGACGACGATGATGAAAGGTTAGATGTAGGCCTCATTAATCTTGTCGGTATGGCATTTCCTCTGTAAGCTTGATTATAAGCGTCTGGATGTTGCAGGAAGAACTTGGAGTTATATTAAAAGTGTTCAGGAAAGCACAGCTGATGCCGCCCCCGAAGTGTAACCTTTGGACCCTTGACCTTTGAACTGCCACCTGATCTCCACCAGATGGAATAATTTGTTACCACTCGCACGGTGTGTATGTCAAGATTTGACTCAGAGCGGATTAAACATTCGTGAGATATCGCCTCGCCCTAAACACTGACCTTGATCTGTGGACCATGACCTATCTTAACCAAATCATATCACTATTTCTTATTCCCCCACACAGTTTGGTGTAAATCGGATGAGGTATATACGAGTATATTGTTAACATACACACATATTCCTACATAGATATATTGTTAACATACACACACACCTACATAGATATATTCTGTTAACATACACACATACCTACATAGATATATTCTGTTAACATACACACATACCTACACAGATGCCTTGCAGTAGGTAGAAGTCCTACCAGATCACAGTTGGTACACCTTGGGTGTTGTTAATAAGACGTACCAGAGTAGTGAAGGTGGTAACACTTGACCGTGACCTGAAATAAAGGGTGGAAGAAAATAATATGCTCGATAGAAAGAGATGGGAATTCAAACAACCCGTGCAGGTAGTGAAGGGGTCAGCAGGTGACCTTACCTTGACCTAAAGTTAACCCCTTGACCTGGGAACCAGTATATTCCGCTCTCGGTGTTTTAACATCTTGGCATTCTTGCCTCACTTGTGCTTAGAGTTTGTACACTGTGTTCAGATATTTTCGTTTTGCGCACATTCAGTTTTGTTGGTCATGGTTTGGAGGCAGCATTGAAGGTATTGTTGTTGTTGTTGTTGTTGTTGTTGTTGTCTTAGGCTTAACTGGACGTGAACCTGGTGGATTCCAGGATGAGTTTGCTTCTTGTGTTTTACCATCCTCTCTCAGAGACATACTCGTACAGATATAGAGAGAGGTGAGGGGCGCTTGTACAATCGTGCCAGAACACTGTGGTGACATTTCATATTCTCAGGACCGCAAGACGGCTATGTTTAACATCAGAAAAAAACCTCCCGTACTAAATGGGTTAATCAAGGTTTTAACACCGTCAGTTGTATACAGTAAGTGTGTCATGAGGTTATATCGTCTGAAGGTACTAAGAGTGATTAGAAAATGTCTATGTGGTAAGTGAAGGCTTTATCTGACCTCTCCAGTTGCAAAAGTCTGTCTTAAGAAAATAGAATCGTCTGAAAGTAGCTAAAGGATGTAAAAAACGCGTCAACCGGGATTAAAAGTGGTTGATACATTCAGTCAGTCATGACTTTTTTTTTTTTTGCTAAGTACACCCTGATGCGCAACATGTAGCGTTACTGTCACGTTGTGCATCCACTTGGGCACTAATAACCACCGTCCATACGGCATAGCTATATCCCAGGATTGTGTCATTTAGGACTATGTGGTGGTATTAGCGGATATATTCTAAACATATCGCCACTTGGTCACTAATACCCACCGTCCATACCGAACGCATGCAAGGGCTTTGTCATTAGGTTTGATATGGTCGTAACAGCAAATGTATTTTTGAAGAGTCGTTAAGACTGATTGCACGACATTACTTCTGCCTAAACTGTTTCTTTCAGCCTGGACGTTGACCAAAAATGGATAAAATAAAAGAGTGAGGTACAAATTTAGCTTAAGAAACATAAGAGTAAGGGATGGAGTAAAGTGGGTACAAATGGTGTGGACTAAAGAAGAGAGGCTTACCATGGACGTGTAGAATACAAACAGGGCTAGTAAAGCGAGATATAAGCAAGAAACAGTAGAGTAGAGGAGTGCAGTAAGGAGGGTAGAGCATAAAGTGGAGGGGAGAGGGTAACCACAAACGAGTGAAAAAATAAACAAAAAATAAAACAGTGCTTGAAACTGGCGAGAAACAAAAGACTAATGGAGTGAGTAAAAGTTGAGACCAAAAAGGTAAGGATAGAGGTGGTGGCTTCACAGAGGGTAGGTGATCCGTCAACGTCACTCAAGGGCACAAAAGGGACCCTCAAGCATGGGGGTGGGTGGGGGCTGGGTGGATGATCTGATGCTGGTGAAGAAGGTGGCGGTGACCCAGGGAGGAAGAGATGGATGGGGCAGGGAAGTAGAGCGGATGTTGAGGGGGGAATAGGTTAACTATCTTATGGTGATAGATTAGTGTGTAAAGCCATATCATACTCAAGGTGAATGAGTGTGAATGTATTAGGCATGCCACCGCCCATGATCGTGTCGTGATGGTCAGTGGTTGTGAGTACAGAGTTATGTCACTGCAGATCGTGTCGTGATGGTCATGGGTTTGAGTACAGAGTTATGCCACTGCGATCGTGTCGTGATGGTCACTGGGTTGTGAGTACAGAGTTATGTCACTGCGATCGTGTCGTGATGGTCATGGGTTTTAGAGTACAGAGTTTACGTGTCACTGCGATCGTGTCGTGATGGTCATGGGTTGCCAGAGTGTAACATAGTAGAGTTGGAAACCCATTCCATGATGGACACTCAGCATTCACCACTGGGAGTATGTCTTTCCGTATACTTCTGTTGATGATGAGCAATACACTGACCGATAAACAGTTTCATTTTTCACATGCATTATTCTTACCACATACCCCTTCCCCCAACATACTTAACATTATGGGAATGGGTTAATTCTAGCTATCGCTCTCCATGCGAACAGAAGGTCTGGGTCTTGCAATGGACCTCGATGGAGTGTTACAGCACTGTACAGGCACAATGCGAGTACAGTATGCTGCCTCGGTTTTTGTCACACAACACCCGCAGTTACCAAAGCACTCTATCTTACAAACATCGTCTGTCCTTCCCATCCAGTACCAAAATGCTGAATATAGCAAGTGTCCCTCTGGTCCAAAACTCTTTGTCTTTTAAACAGACACCGTTTTATCCCTGCTCTTGCTAGAACCAAAATGGCGCAATTTGTCCGTATCCAGTGTCGTCCAGTAGCAAAATCGGCAATTCGTCCTTCCTCTTTGCACACAAGATAACAAAATTACCTGACGGGTTTTTACACCAAGGCGACAAAAAGAGGTAGAGGACGAGATTGAAGAGGAGGAGGAGAGGAGGAGAGAGGGGAGAGAGAAGCACAGAGTAGATAGGGAAAAGGAGGAGCGACGAGGAAGGAGGGAGAGTGGACGGATAAAGAAGAGGGAAGAGAAGAAAGGATGAGAGAACGAAAAACCAAGGAGAAAAAACAGGAGAGTGTGGCAGGGAGAGGAGAGAGACAGAGGGAAGTAGAAAGAAAGATGAGGGAGAGAGGAAGAGGCAGAAATGGCCGATGAGGAAGTGAGATGGGGAGAGTGGGAAGAGAAAATTGGGACCTAGGCGAGGAGGAGGGAGGAGGCGGAGGAGGACATGGGGTGAGGAAGGAA
This sequence comes from Coenobita brevimanus, assembly GCF_032717465.1. Taxonomy (NCBI): domain Eukaryota; kingdom Metazoa; phylum Arthropoda; class Malacostraca; order Decapoda; family Coenobitidae; genus Coenobita; species Coenobita brevimanus. The sequence continues at coordinate 34,268 of NW_027643093.1, read as the reverse complement.
CGAGGAGACAGGGGAAGACCTGGGGAGAATGGGGGCGAGAGGAAGTGAGAGCAATGAGAAAAGAGGAGAGAGAGCAGGAGAAAGTGGGAGTGAAAGAAAAGACAGCATAGGAAGGGGGAGGGGATGAAGGGAGACGAGAATTGAGAGGGAGAGAAGAGTGACGAGGATGAAGGGAGGCAGCGTCAGTTTTCGTCGGTAATAAGGTTTATTTATAAAACATTAACATTTTTGCAGCAGAGTTTCAGGGATGGAGTGGGAGTTGGCTGCCCTGATGTTTCGCTTACGTCACATTCATCACATTAATTCATTCCAGCGCCAGGATTTCATTATTATTCAAGTCTGCTGATTCGTGGCTGATTTTATTGTGCGTAGGATTTTCTTTTTATCTTTTCTTTTTAATGAGTTGGATGTATCATGTGCTGTATGGCATTGTACCAACCAAGGTGCTCAATCCTGTGCTGAATATAATTGTCTGGTAACAGCAAGAGTGGACCACAAAGGATGTCATCGCAGTGTGTCATCACCGCCACGTGCATTTTCTGTCTACTCTTCGTAGTTTTATGTCTGCCCAACATATGTTCCTGTCCGTGATCTTGGATTCCGTGTTACCGTTGCCCAGCAGGTGTTCTTTGTCACCTAAATACCTGTATGTGGTTGGCTAATTGTGGGGTGGGAGCGAGCGGGGACCACCATAATAATCTGGTAAGAGAAGCGTATGGGGGTTGTGGGATAATGGAAGCATTTAAAATTTGGCTCAGACAAATAATTCGAGAAATCTGTTGTCGCTGTGTCGTAGAAATTGATTTTAAGACAAAGTTTGTTGCCTAAGCTTTCTTTCCTCTATCGCTCCTTGGAAGAGAGAGAGAGAGAGAGAGAGAGAGGTGCAGTTCTGGTGGCAAAGCGTTACGTTAGTAACAGGTGTAGCTAATATGCAAAAATAAATTGCCAGGAAGGTGGTGTTCTGAAGTCTCCTGTGCCACCCAGATATCACGATCCCTATAAAAAACCATAACATCTAAAAACAATTCTATCCTTTGACCTGTAAAATTCCATAACTCCACATCATTACCAGTCTCTGTATGTAACCCCAACCAACCTACGACGTTCATTAACATGGTCGTTATTATCATCAGCAGCCATAACACAGGCCACTGCAGGACTTAGGCCTTCTCCCAACTTTCACCACTCTGACCTGTTGGCTGTTAGCCATGACCCCTCCACCTTCTCTGTCGCACCTGCCTTTGGTTGCTGGGTTACATCCCTCATGGTACACCTGTACTCTGATGCCTTATGTCCTGGATGAGAAAGTGTGTTATTATGATGATGAATGATGACCAGTAAATTTAAATAAATGAGCGTGTGTGTAACCTGTACACTCAACAATTTGCAATTCACCTGCGGTAACACACACACACACACACACACACACACACACACACACACACACACACACACACACACACACACACACACACACACACACACACACACACACACACACACACACACACACACACACACACACACACACACACACACACACACACACACACACACACACACACACACACACACATGGTACACACACACACACACACACACACACACACACACACACACACACACACACACACACACACACACACACACACACACACACACACACACACACACACACACACACACACACACACACACACACACACACACACACACACACACACACACACACAGCACACACACACACACATGTATAGTCACGTTTTTAGGCACTGAGAACGAATTTAATACTGAGAAGGGTCACAGAACATGGCTGCCTTGATGGTCATTTACGTTTTCCAGGATAATCCTGGATATAAGTAAAGGGCAGAGTGTTACAAAGTCCATCCTGTGAAAGGTGTGAAGCACGTCTGGAATTATATAGGCCTTTGGGTCTTGCAGAGAGAGAGAGAGAGAGAGGGAGAGAGGTATGTGGTAGTGCCAAGCAGCAGCTGCCATGAAAGTGTCTAGGTAGAACTATAAAACAAGTGTAGGCTATAACCTATGCATGAACACCCTTCAACATTCATGCACCCACGCTCACTGTGCATTATACAAACAGACAGACACAATGATATGAAAAGTTTCGATGATGATGATGATACTACTGTTATTATCATTATTATGTTGTTGTTGTTGTCGTTGTGGAGAAGAAGAATAAAATAAAGAAACGCTTAAATGCTAATAAATAGCATTGTGAACGCATAAAGGAAGGTAAATAGAACATTTCAGAAACGCCTTACTGTTTTGCTGTTAACTTCATGTACTGAAATGCTCCCAGAAGAGGATTGCAAAGATGGAGTGAGGGAAATGAAGCAATATGAAATGTGACGATGATCAATGGTATGGCTGAAGGGGCCGGGCTATCATGTGTTCCTGTACCATTGAGTTTTTGGCAAGTGAACCCATCTTTTACTGCATAACCAACGTTCTCACTTTTACTATATCACTTTTTAACATGATTTGAAGATATGGCATGATCTTAATTAGACTCTCTCTCTCTCTCTCTCTCTCTCTCTCTCTCTCTCTCTCTCACACACACACACACACACACACACACACACACACACACACACACACACACACACACACACATCATTTGACAACCTGTCTCTTACACTCTCTATCACCTTCTCTCAGTCCCTTTCACTCTCCCTGTTGTGGACCCTATTCACCCAGTCACCCCTGCACCCCACCTCCTCATCCTTTCTCCTACCCACTCTACCATTCTTCCCTTCAGCCTTGTCATGTTCGCTGCACTTCTCTCACCTCACCCCCTCTCTTACCCTTTCTTCTCTCACTCCCACCCCCACTCTTACCCTTTCCTCCTCATCCTACACACTTCTCCTACTTACCATTTATCCCCCACCCCATCCCCTCTCTTACCCTTTTCTTCCTCACCCTATACACTCCCTCTCTTACCCTTTATCCATCACAACACCCCCTCTCTTACCCCACCCCTCCTCTCTACCCCTTCTCTCCCACCTCCACCCCCTCTCTTCTACCAATTCTCCTTCATCCCATCCCCTCCCATACCCTTTCTCCCTCATTCCACCCCCTCGCTTACCCTTTCTCCCTCACTCCTTCACTTGTCCCTCCTCCCTCCCTGCCATACCCTGCCCTCAGTTCCCACCCTGCTCCCTGCCACACACCCCCATATTGCTTGTGTACACACATCCGAACAAAATGTGGCGTCTAAGTCCGGCTGTGGGAAAAGGGAAACCAATGTGAATTCATTGTCTCATAAATCTAGTTTCATTGCCATTTTTTTCTTTTGCAGTGTTTTGGACTCCCCATCTTTCACTGCAATTTCCTTTTTTATACTCTGAACACTCTTTTTAAAATAAGTACCGGTATCTGATTAACTGATTTAGATTATCGTGAACACAGTAGATATGAAATAGAAATGACAGAGGTCGTCTGATACACAGCGTATAGAGCAAAATCGACGGCAGTGTAATACGAGTATGAATGATGATGTAGGTGATGGTGTAAATTAGTTGAGCACGGTAATGGTGGTAACATGATGATGATGTAACGGTAATTGGTGGTTATGTTGATGATGATGATGATGATGATGATGATGATGATACATACACATTGGGCACTATTCAGTCTGTGGCACCTCAGTAATGCCATTGTGTCTTGTCAAGCCCCACTATAATACCATTAGTTTACTCAGTGTGATGAGATTATTTCGTATCGATTCTGCCATGATGTGTTAAAGAGAGAGAGAGAGAGAGGTCCCCATTTTTTAAGTGTAAATCACCCAGTGGAACACAAGAATACACTCCTTCTTCTAAACCATTATTGATCTGGATATTCAGCCATTAGCGCGCGCGCACACACACACACACACACACACACACACACACACACACACACATTTGCACCCTCCACAATTAACAGGCTAAGCGTGCAAGTCTTATTGCATTAAACCCGGGTTGTATTGGAAGGGTTGGGGTCAGGCTGCACTGGACCCAATATTTCCTTGGTACGTATATTGCGGGCAGTGAAATACCCAGCCAGCGTGAAAGGAGGATATTGGAGAGTTGTATTGTAATAACTATGAATTAAGTCTTACTCCAGTACCGTTATATACTCCAAATTGCTCCACCCTTGCCTGTCTGTGCCTCTGATAGAGTTTACATTTATCTCCTTAATATCATTTCATTCTCCATGCCATTATGGATGTTTACAACAACACTGGCGTAAATGTTTGAACACCCGAAACATTCACCATCTCAGAATCCCCACAACACCGGAAAATACAGCACCAAGAAAGGGGGGGCAGGGAAGAATAGAAACTCATAATAATAGATAATTAAAAAGACTATCTTCATTTAACAGTTTGACTCGGGGTGGGAGGGGGTGGACCCAGTCTATTTTGCTCAGCTACTAACTTCTGAGACGGTTTATTGACGACTTGTACATCTCTCGGGGTGCGACAGTTAAAGAACACAACACATGGCCAGAAACACAAAATACAACACAGGCATAACGTAACACAGAGGCACAAAGAAACAAGGAAAATAATAGCAGTAAATTTAACGCAACATAAAGTTAACACCAAAAAAAAAAAAAAAAAAAAAAAAAAAAAAAAAAAAAAAAAAAACAGGGAACCAGACGCATAAAGATGAGATAAAACACAAACACAACGCAGGAACTTAGAACACTGGACATAAAATCTATCGATCTATCTATTGTCAGGCGCCTTAATCCCGTAAGGGGTGGCCGCCACAAACAAATCGCCTCCATGCTACCGCTCTGTCCCCCGCCATGTCACTGCCCTGCTTCCAGCTCACACACCCACCTCTTTCATATACCTCTCCACCTCGTCCCTCCATCTCATCCCTGTCCTCCCCTCACTCTTCCCCCCTCCCACCTCACTCCACATACACACTCTCCTCGTCAGTCTTTCACTCTCCATCCTCTCCACATGGCCGTTAAAACCCACCTTAATCGTGTTTCTCCTAACGCTTCCTATCACATCCAGATCGACACCACAACACCTCTTCACTTCCTTATTTGTCATTCCCCTCTCTTTCCATGTGACTCCACATGCTCCTCTCAAATAACTGATATTTCCACTGCTCTCACTCTTGACTTGTGTCCCTCCAACTCAAGGTGACAAGCTTCACTTTCCATATGTTAGAGATTAACATCGTATTCCCTATCTTGTAGTAGCTATTTCACTCTACATGCTCACTTCCCTGTTTCTTATCGTTGCTTTCAAGGAACCAGCAACCTTTCTTCCCTTCTGCACCCTTTCAAGCACGTCACCCTCTAAACTTCCATCCTTACTCATCACACACTACCCAAGTACCTCTAAATGCACTCACATTCTCCATTTCCATCCTCCCTTCATCCAGTCTCACTGTGCAATATTCACTGATGCTTCACTTCTCTAGAAGACCATCACTTTACTCTTCCCTACATTCACCTTTAGATTCCAGTTTCTAACATGGCACTTCTCCTCAAACTCATCCATCAAGCCTTGCAGCTTCCCCTTCGTCTTCACGTAACAACACAGTATCATCTGTAAACAACAGTACTAGGGAGTTTCCAAACACTGCCGCCTCTCTCACTCCAGCATCCACTGGCCCTACCTTTTTATCTCTTTTATAACCCCATCCATGTACAGATTGAACAAACATGGGAGACATGACACATCCCCTTGTTTCATTCCAACCTTCAAAATAGAAAATTTCACTCAGTTCACTATCCACACGTACTGCAGTCTTAGTAGGCTCTCTCATACGGCCTTCAACAACTTCCCATCTACTCCATATATTCTTAATACTTTCCACAATCCTTGTCTATCCACCATGTCATATGCTTTCTTCAAATCCATGAGAGGCTGTATACAACTATCTTTTCCTTCTCTAGAAACTTTTCCACTTAAGATCTAAGATTGATTATCTGATCTACACAACCTCTTCTCCTTCCTACAAGCCTCCCTGTTCTTCTCCAACTAATTCCTCTCTGTTTATTTCCTCTTAACTCTGTCTATAAGTTATCCCTACCCTCTACTTTTCTTATTACACTAAGAAGGCAAATGGGGCCCCTTATGATTACCACCACTACCTTTCTTTTTCCCATTTTCCTTTATATAGGGGAATAATTATACCTGACTTCCGTCCATCCTCCGGGACTCTTCCTCCCAGGCCAATCTGCACATCTTGGCACATCCGTTCTATTCTATTACTATCTCTTCCCCTTGCTTCACAGCATTTCACCACTGTCACTCCATCGATTCCTGGGGCTTTCCCCATTTTAACTTTCTTCTTCCATTAAGCCTTCCACAACTGTCCATCCTACTGATTTCTTCCTCTCTTCTCACATCCCTCATTTCTCCCAGCCATTCCCCAGCCACTTCATACTTTCATTACTTTCATTCTCTATATTCAACAATTCATTAAAGTGTTCTCTCCCATCTGCATACACTTTTTCTCCCTTCTCCACTAGTAATCTACTATTTTTATCTTTCACTTCCCAGCTAACTTCTTTGGCACTCTAACTCTCTTTTAACTCTCTTTTCCAGAACATTTTTCTCTACAGTCCCTCCACTTTACAATCAAATTTCTTCCAAATTCCTCATCCACACTCTTCTTTACTCTCTTTACTAATCTTTCTCATCTCTCTGCTTCCTTTCTACATACAACCCTGCTCTTCCGTCTCTCAACTTCTTCTGGACGCCCGTTTCTCATCCACTCACTATGCTTTCTTTCTTTTGTGCCACAGCTTCTTCTCACCTCTTCAAAAACACTACAGACAGACACAGAAACACTACTGCAAATTAAAACACTCACCACAACACACAGGACAGAGAAGTAGATATACCTTAAGACTAGGCAAGCAAGATAACAAATGAAAATGCATTGAAGAAGATGCAAAAGGAAGACAAAGAGAGAGAAGGCATGAGCCAGAGCACAAAAAACATAAAAGACTAGCAGAATTACAGAATGCCTAACAGAACCAAAAGTACAAAACCAAACACAATCAACAGCACACAAAATTTAAACAAGGCGAACACACACTTTTTTCTTTTTTTATTTTTATTTTTGTACACACACACACACACACACACACACACACACACACACACACACACACACACACACACACACACACACACACACACACACACACACACACACACACACACACACACACACACACACACACACACACACACACACACACACACACACACACACACACACACACACACACACACACACACACACACACACACACACACACACACACACACGTACGTGTGTTGAGCTAGGTGTGTGTTTGGGCTATAGAATACCGTAGCATTGCGTGCGCGCGTCAAAGAGCTGCAAGTAAATGTCCCCTGTAAAATGAGGGTGAAATATGTTATGAGTGCTTATTGCAGTGACTATACATTTACTGTTTGGTCCCCCGAGGCCCCCTTCCAGGGCGGGAACGTATTGTTTTAACTCGGTTTGTTTTGCATGTCTGTCTGTTAACAACATTAAGCGAAAAACCACGTATGCGATTTTGACTAAAATTGCAGGTATGAGGGGGCTATGCGACCGTCTTGATCACCTGATTTAAATTTTGGGCCAAATTGGGCCAAGGCCCAGGCTGTTAGGCCCCAAAAATGTACGAAAAAGAAAAAGTACGGTAAAAATCGTTTTTTCGCCATGTGACTCCTTTCAGATTCATGCCATATCTACATGAAACGAAAACATAAAGGAGCATATTACAAATCTGCATCCACATACCTCATTACATCAGGGGTAAATGTCACTCCCCAAAGTTAGCGGTAGGGGGTGGCCTATGTCAGAGTGGGTCGGGCGTAGAAATTTCCTTCGATGGACATAAAATCTTCAAAATTCACTCTATTTACCGTACTTCAATTTTGATGTGTAACTTTATCTTTTGACTAGATATTCTGTTGTTTTTATACGTCAGCACTAAAATGACCTGCTGGGGACGGGTTTCCTGTGCCTTCGCACCATGTATGCTTTTTATTTTCTCTTAAGCTAAGCCATTGTGTATATTTTTTTAAATGCTACGCTGGAGTATTTTTGTTCTGTTTTCCATTTGTGCTAGGAACATGTGCTTTTCATGTTTCATTATTGTACCATGTATCTGATATGCCTGTATTTCTTATTTTTGTCAGTTTGTATATATAAATACTGGACATCTTTGTCCAAGGGATATGAGATGAGTGATGGAGTGGAGAGGTATATAAGAGAGGGGGGTGTGAGCTGGGAGCAGGGCAATGAAATGGCGGGGGACAGGGCGACATGGAGGCACTTTTGTGGCCACCCCTTCACGGGATTAAGGCGTCTGGCAATACGATAGATAGATAGATTGACATCTTTGTTTACGTAGATGTATATCTGCGAACCTCATATCTATCCATATATGTCTATCTTCTCTCTTCTTTGTCTGTTAAGTTTTATCTAGAATCATATCTATCCGTCTCTGAAGCTACCTATCTGTTGTTCTATCAGTGTTTGTCAATTTGTGTATAGAAACTGTTGCAACTTTATATAGTCCTCTTTCGTGTATGGTTAATTTTCATCAAAAAAAAAAAAAAAAAACATTAAGAAAACGTAATTCTGTTTATGATATCTTTTTTTATGGCAGCTGAACATGGAGCCATTAAAAAAACTGGGCCAATGTAACTGGGAGCTAATGATCCGTTCATTGTAGACACCAGTAATATATTGCACCTCCTCGAGTACTTACTTATTTACAGTATATACTGGTAGGTGTAAGTGAGTAAGGTTAGCACTGCTGGCTGCCTGAACTGTTGGCCTGACAGAGCAGATCCTGGGAAAGAGAAGACCCCGGGGGCAAGGCGACCCCGGGGATGGACAAGACCCCGGGGGCAAGACGACCCCAGAAAAGAGAAGGACCCTCAGGGGGCAAGACGACCCCGGGAAAGAGGAATGCCCCAGGCAAGACAGACCCCGGGAAAGAGTAGACCCTGGGGTGCCAAGACAACCTGGGAAAGAGAAGTTCCTGGGTGGGCAAGACGGCCCCGGGAATAGGGCAAGACGACCCCTGGAAAGAGAAGACCTCTGGGGGCAAGACATCCCAGGGGGCAAAGACGTCCCCAGGGAAAGCAGTATAGATCCTGCGAGGGCAAGACGACCCCGGGAAAGAGAAGACCCAGGGGCAAGACGACCCTGGGAAAGAGAAGACGCTTTGGGCATGACGACCCCGGGAAAGAGAAGAACCCGGGGGCAAGACGACCCCGGGAAAAGAAGTAGACCCCGGTGGCAAGGCGACCCCGGGGAAGAGTTGACCCTGGGAAAGATAGAAGCGACCCAGGGGGCAAGACTATCACCGGGGGGCAAGACGACCCCGAGGAAGAATAGACCCTGGGAAAGAAGCCCAGACCCCGGGGGCAATACGACCTGATGGAAAGAGAAGAAGATCCCAAGGACAAGATTTGACCCCGGGGAAGAGATGAAGCCCAGGGAGCAAGGGCGACCACGGGGGAAGAGAAGACCCCTGGGTCATGACGACCCCGGGAAAGAGAAGACCCGGGGACAAGACGACCAAGAAGAAAGAGAAAAGACCCGGGGACAAGACGACCCAGAGAAAGAGCGGACCCCAGGGGGCAAGACAACCCCGGAAGAGAGTGACCACTGGGGGCAAGACGACCCCGAGGAAGATGAAGACCCCGGGGGCAAGACGACCCCGGGAAAGAAGAAGACCCGAGGGCAAGACGACCCCGGGAAAGAGAAGACCCGGGGGCAGGGAGACGACCCCGGGAAGAAGAAGACCCTGGGCAAGACGACACCTTAGGAAAGAAAAGACCCAGGGGGCAAGACGACCCCTGGAATGAGAACACCCCGGGGGCAAGACGACTCCGGGGAAGAGATGACCACGGGGACAAGACGACCCCGGGAAAGGGAAGATCCCGAGGGGCAAGACGACCCTGGGAAAGAGAAGACCCTGAGGGGCAAGACGAACCGGGAAAGAGGAAAGATCCCGGGGGCAAGACGACCCACGGAGAGACGAACCCGGGGGCAAGACGACCCCGGGAAAGAGAAGATCCAGGGGGCAAGACGTCCCCGGGAAAGAGAAGATCCAGGGGGCAAGACGACCCCGGGAAAGAGAAGATCCAGGGGGCAAGACGTCCCACGGGAACGAGTAGACCCGGGGGAAGACTGACCGCGGAAAGAGGAAGACCCCGGGGGCAAGACGACCTCCGGGAAAGCGATGAATCCCGGGGGACAAGACGACCCCGGGAAAGTAATTAAACCCGGGGGAAAAACGACCCAGGGAAATAGAAAACCCCAGGGCCAAGACGATCTAAACGGGAAAGATTGGACCCAGGGGGCAAGATTGGACCCAGGGGGCAAGATGACCCCGAAGAAAAGATCCTGGGACAAAATGACCCCAAGAGAAGACCCCGGGGGCAAGACATCACTTATCACACATCACTAATTACTGGACTTTGCCACCCACCTCCTAATCTTTAACAACAAAAACAACAACAACAATAATAATAATAATGATAACAGTAATAAAAACCTTCCACCTGCCATTTACACTATGGCCTTTTGCCAGCCAGAGCGTTGACCTCTTGCCAGCTGCTGTGTGACTTTAGGGGCGCTCCTTAACATCTTTCCCTTATGCGATTTATTCTGCATATCGCTTCTTCATTAAGCTTCTTGTACGCTGTTCGTCTTTCTGATTCAAGCATTACTATCGATTTAGGCAGAATAAAAATCTATTTATTTATCTGTATGTTTTTATGTCAATCTGTCCATGCCTTTCTGTCTACCTGTGTTTCTATCTATATCTTCGCATTTATATATTTTTCTGATTTTTTCTTTAATTAAAGGTATTTTGAAAGAAATACTAAGATGTACAGGTATTGAAAGACGTAAATGATGGTGACTATACTGTATCTAATGCCTTACATGAGAGGTAAAATTCTCTCTCTCTCTCTCTCTGTCTCTCTTTCTCTTTCTCTCTCTCTCTCTCTCTCTCTGTCTCTCTCTCTCTTTCTCTCTCTCTCTCTCTCTCTCACTCTGGGTAATTTACTGAGTGTCTGCTAATTACAAAATGCTAATAAATGAACGTGTCAGGTACAGAAAATGACACAGGTAAGAAGCAGATGACACCTCACGTTGACTAAATGGTTGTGCCTATGCAACGGAAGGTTTATAGGAAATGTGTGTGTGTGTGTATGTGTCAGCACTTCGCACCCAGCTCGCTTCTTTCCATACTCCATCTCCCACAGTATTTCAGATAGTGCCGGTCTTGAATGTTTTAATCTGGAGGCAGACATGTTGGAGAATGAACCCAGGTCTTGTTTCTGTTGGACTGTAGCGGGTGACGGGATGACTGCTGTAGTATGGTTGTATCTCAGGCGTTGTATATCATGTGTGCCAGAACCCAGACTTTATGTGTAGTAACAGAGCAGTTGAATTTAGCCTTCGTTAACCTCTTGACGTTTTGACGCGAACAACTCTATTAGTCAAAGATTCTAACCAAATATTGACGACATAAGAGAGTTGATAAAAAGATGGTTTTGAGGCTCCCATGAGGAGCCTACACTTGGTACGCTGTGCACCCTGGCTGGAACTGGCTATGACGCCCATCCTGGGGCCAAAGCTCCTGATATTTCCCTGCACCTCGCCGTGGGAAGGACCCTTGTCCGACCCTGGTGGAGCGCTGTCTAGTATCTGTATCCCATTTGCTTCCCCTCCCCCCGTCACGCGCGCGCACACACACACACACACACACACACACACACACACACACACACACACACACACACACACACACACACTGTCTACCATAAGTGGGCGCCGGATCTCTACACAATGTACGTACTGTACTGTACCGGTAGGAAGGACCCACGCTTAACCACTTGCATAACACCTGTGGTTGACGGGTCTGCTTGGCCACACAGAGCGAGATTAAACAACGATGACACGTCGTTTTGATTTTCGTATTGTCACTGGGAATTCTATCCTCGGTTTGGTAGAAGGAGCGTTGTGGTGTCGATGTGGATGTGGAAAACGTTGAGAGAAATACTGGAGTTGTTTGGTGATGTGAAGAGGATGCGGAGAATGAAAGACTGACTAGAAGAGTGCTGATGAGTGAGGTGAGAGAGAGAGAGAGAGAGAGAGAGAGAGAGAGAGAGGAAGGAAGAGAGGATGTAGGAGGGAGGAGAGACAACCAAGTGACGGAGGACAGGACGATGTGGATGTGGTTTGTTTGTGGTCACCCCTTACGGGATTAAGACGTCTGGCAGGTTGTTAGATGTATGTTACTGATACATATCATGAGGAAAATACTAAGACAAGGATGATTATGATGAACAAGTGATCTCGTGTTTGACATCATCGAAACCAAGCTCCCCCTACCCACACGCATGCGCGCAGACAGCCATTTATGCTTCTCACTGAACAATTAACAATCCCTATCTAATCAAACAGCCTCCAAAGCATAGCACCCAATTACTGCACACCTGTTTTCTCTGACCCTATTAGAAACTCTCTCTCTCTCTCTCTCTCTCTCTCTCTCTCTCTCTCTCTCTCTCTCTCTCTCTCTCTCTCTCTCTCTCTCTCTCTCTCTCTCTCTCTCTCAGCCTGTAACAAAGAATGTGGGCGGGGCCTTGAGGAAGTGCAATGGAGAGGAGGTAGAGTTACAGCGTTGTCTTTTCCTGCCACTGAGCGGCGTGAAATAACCTGCACAAAAAGGATGAAAAATTTAAGCCAGGTTTAGGGAAAAGGACTGTCATGAATATCATCTTTTCTAATGTTAATAGCATATGCAAGCTTACTGTGCCTTCAGAAAGCTAGATTATATAAGGATTTTCTAACGTAAATATTTGCAAACCTGGCAACTGGGCGTGTCTGTGTAGGGAGCAGAGTTACCAGATAGTGTTTTATGGGGTCGACATTTTCATTTTTCTTTTTCTTTCTTGTTTGGATGGAAGAGAGGTAGGTGGCATTTTTCATATATTTCACTGCCCTTGCTTTCCCGTTTTAGTCCACAAAATATACAAGGAGTACATATAAATACCATCTTCAGCCTCTCACTCTCAAAGAAAATCCAACAACCAAGGTGAGGGAGCAGACTCAAAGCAGGAGGGAAACCTGCAGTTTACTACGGCAACATTTGGGTGATGGAGTTGGTCTTTGTGTTCTCGCTGTTTATGCGTTGCTATTTAACTTACCAAATCTTTTTGCCCGTATTAACTGATTTGCACTCCGTGTTTTGCTATGTACTGATTTTACTATGATTTGTATGTATTTAACTGATTTACTGGTATGCTTATTTAAAAATGCGTATGTGCATGCGTGTGTGCCGGCGCTGTAACATTTGGGAAGAGTGAAGGATATCCGTGAAACTACGATGCGGTTGATAAATGGAATTAGGTAAGAATGAGTTTGTGTTAGTGTGTATCTGTTGTTGTTATTTAATTATTATTATTATTATTATTATTTTTATTATTTTATTATTATTATTTTTTTTATTATTATTATTATTATTTATTATTTGTGTGTGTGTGTGTGTGTGTGTGTGTGTGTGTGTGTGTGTGTGTGGGACGTATTAGGCTGTACTGTATATATTTTAGAATGGGGGTTACAAAGCAATGAGGTACTACTGCACCTTTCAACGTCCTACCCTACCCAACCTTCACTCCACCAAACCCTACCCTACCTTCACTCCTCCTAACCCCACCCACTGCCCTTACCCTGCTTCACCCATCCCCATCCTACCTAAGTACCCTACCAAGCCCTCATACCCATAATCCCTTCATAACTCACGTCAATCCGTCATCTTGCAATTTGAGAGCAGAAAGGAGACATTGCCAGGGAACAATTTGGTGTTTACACAAATGGTGTGTGATGTGCATGTTGGGGAAGAAATTCGGACATGTGTACCACGAAGTGTGTGTGTGTGTGTGTGTGTGTGTGTGTGTGTGTGTGTGTGTGTGTGTGTGTGTGAACACTTCACACCCAGCACATGCCTCATACTCCATCTCCCAGTGTACCTCTGATAAAGAATGCCGGTGTGAATGTTTGATACGAGCAGACATGTTGGAAATGAACCCAGGTCTTGTTCATGCTGGACTGCCAGCACATGACAGGACAACTGTTGTAATATGGTTTTTATCTCACTCTTTGTGTCACTCTATAGCATGCGTTCATCTTCTTGCCTGGGTAACTGACCAGTCCATTCCCTGAGGTCTAGCAGTATTTATCATTGCGTGCCACAGACCTTTGTATGGCTTTACCCCGGCGCCAATACCGTAGACCATTATTATTTTACATGCTAGGGTTTGTCTCATGGCAACTTCTGGTGCTTAATGAGACAACACAGTAACAGCTTGCAGTATTTGTTGTACGGGGATTTCCAGCGACTGTAGCTAAAATAATGAGCACGCGCGCGCCCACGCACGCACACACACACACACACACACACACACACACACACACACACACACACACACACCCACTTTAAACTTGCGAAGTAGCTAGTATGCAACTGGGTGATGCTGCTGCTGCCTCACTTTTATCTTCCTCATATTGGTGCCACCACGGAAAGGCGTCCATTTTCAGCGCCCAGTAGAGTACAAAATCTTAAATACTCTTAGCATCCAACCACACCCCATGCATCTTATTATGATTTTTTACACCCGGCTGTTTCCCAGTTACTGGGCCGGAACAAGGATGAAAAAATCCGTGCCTTGGTTGAGTTGGTGCAACAGGATACGCTGCCTTGTGTATTCCATTATTACTGTGGAAAAAATAGCGTGAGGAGGATGGGCAGATGCAAAAAATGAAAATGAATGCGATCTAGTAATTGCGAAAACACATCGACTGTGGAATTTGTGAAGAGCGCATCGCAGGTTAGATACAAGTATGAACATTGTGTATTTGCATTAACTTAAAAGAAAAATGAGAAAACGAAAATGAGGCAGAATAATATGCATGAAAGCTTATCTCATTTAGAATTTGTTAAGACTACAGACGATTTATGAAATCTGGCAATACATATATGTCAATAATGCAGAAGGAAAAAAGGTTCGTTGATACATTTGGCGTCAGACGAGCTGTTCTTACCCTATTCTGGTTCAGTGGACTATTTGCCTTGTAAAGTGTAAATACACACACACACACACACACACACACACACACACACACACACACACACACACACACACACACACACACACACACACACACACAAAAATTGAAGAGAGTTAACCCCCCAATATTAGAACGGCTACAGTATTGTGTTCTAGCTGTTACCAAAATACAGTATTTATTCCGCTTGATCGTATGAGCCTGAGTATGTTAGGTGTCAAGTATACACGGAGTGGAGATGTAGCATTGATTTTCATATGTAGCCTACATCGAGACATTATGGCTGAAAAAAAAAAAGTTGCACACTTCACATTGTAGCGGATAGTCTACAAGGAGAGAGAGAGAGAGAGAGAGAGAGAGAGAGAGAAACAGGCCAGAGTGAGAGAGTAAAACCACAATCAATTCGGGTTTGCCCTGGTAAGACTCGATGATATCATTTTTCCCTTGGCTGTATTTACATGGTATCTCACCCAAGCCAGGAAATATTAGGAGTCGTATTCCGGTGATGCCGCACCAGATACACGGCTTAGAGAGTGTGGTGGACGGTTGTGGTGATGTTCATCGTTGAGGCCTTGGAGGGTGTGGTGGAGAAGAGGTGGTGTGGTGGTGGTGGTGGCGTGGTAGGTGGTGGTGTATGGAGGGAGGTGGTGCTGTACAAAAGATATAAAGGTCTCGAGGGATGTTGTAGTGTGGTGGTGGTGGTGGAGATGGCACTGAACATATTTAAGACGAAGGAGGATGTGTTAGTGTAGTACATTGGGTATGGGTTATGTCATTGCTGGTAGAAGTATTGAAAACTGAAATAGTGCGAGCGTTGAAATACCGTGCGGGAAAAAGTAGATTGGACTATATCATTGCTGAGCAGATGTAGACAAAGCTAAAAATAATGTGGAGTTGAAATACTGGTATGAAGTAGAGCGTGGATTTATATCATGATGGACGTAGAGCTGAAATAAAATGATGTGAAGCTGAAACTGTATATAAAGTAGATTGTGTCATTTCACTGTGAACGAAGAGGTGAGGGAGATGAAGCTGAAATAGATGTAAACATAAACTGATGCAAGTAGGAACTGTGCAAACCTCGTTCATGGTTGGGATGTGCACATGTCCTGCCTTTGATCGGTAAGTTCATGTGGTTAGCCTGGGGTTTCGGTAATAGGCCTTTGTGTGTGAAATTGAGAAGAGGAAGGTGAAACACACACACACACACACACACACACACACACACACACACACACACACACACACACACACATTACACATTCACACTCTCTCTCTCTCATTTCCCTTTAGCAAACCATATGCACAGTATTTTTCTCTTTCCCTACAAACGTCTTTTCCTTCTGTTTAACTTCCTCTCTATTCACTTCCTCTTTTATCCCATTATCCCTGTCTTCTGTATTCTCCTCACTTTCTCCTCCCCATTCCACATTCATCCACCTGTGACTCTTTACCCTTTCCACCCCTCTTCTCTTTCTGTTATTTTTTTCTTCTTACATTTCCTTCCTTTTCCATAAACATCCTCTTTCCTTCCATACCTCTCCCATCTGTCTCCTTCCCCTCCTCTCCCCTTGTCTTCACCACCTTCCTGTATCCTGGCTTCCCCCACTCCCCAACTTCTCTTTTCTGCCTTCCCTGCTTATTCCCGCCCCTTCTTTCTACCTTGCTCCTCCTCCCGTCCTTCCATTCTCTTCACCCTCCCACTCTTCTATCCCTCGTCTCTCCGCCTTCCCTCTTCCTTTCTCCCCCTCCCACTCTTTTCTCCCCCCTCAGCTCTCTCTCCCCCCTCAGCTTTCTCTCCTCATTTTCACCCACTCCTCCCCTCCCCAGTTTTCCCTCCACTTTTCTCTCCCCGCCTTTCCCCATTCATTCGTCCTATCTCTTCCACTTCCCCCACCCCTTTCGTCTCCCCCTTCCTCTACTCTGTTCTCTCTTTCTGCTTCCCAGCCCATCCTTACCTTTCCATCCCCACCGTCAGACTCGCTCCCACTGCATCTCAGCCCCCTCCCCCCGCAAGCCTGGCATCCTGGCAAGTGTGTAGATTGAGTGGCCAAGTTGCCTGAATGGAGGATAAGGGTCTGCTGCAGGCACCATGGCTGGTGCTGAGGATGTGATTAGGGTAGGGAAGGGTGGGTTAGGTGGGGTGGGGAAGGATGGAGTTAGGTTAGGGTAGGGAAGGGTGGGTTAGGTTAGGAAGTAGGGAATGGTAGGTTGGGATGTAGGTTGAGTTACTTGGGAGTAGACTAGGCTGGGTTGAGTTGGGTTTCTTGAGTTAGACTAGGCTGGGTTAGGTTGGGTTACTTGAGTTAGACTAGGCTGGGTTACAGTAGGTTGGGTTACTTGAGTTGGAGCAAGGCTGGGTTGGGATTAGGTTACTTGGGACTGAGACTAGGCTGGGTTGGGTTATGTTAGCAGAGTTAGACTGGGCTGGTTTGGTAGTTTAGGTTGCTGGAGTTAGACTAGGCTGGGTTGAGTTAGACTATGACAGGGTTAGATTATGTTACTTGAGTTAGACTAGGCTGGGTTACAGTAGGTTGGGATTACTTGAGTTAGACTAGGCTGGGTTAGGTTAAAGCCAGTCAGGTGATACATACCTGTAAGCATACATACATACATATATGTAGTAATTCATACATTGTACCTCTGACATGCACAGCTATGATAGTTATGGTTTAGGGCCTCAGCAACATACCTGCATACATACATACATACATATATGCAGTCATTCATACATACATAAACATACACAGCTATGATAGTTATGGTTTTTAGATTATAAGTAAACATAAACATACACAACTATGATAGTTATGGTTTGGGGCCTCAGCAGCATACCTGCATGCCTTATACATACATATATGCAGTCATTCAGCCTTACATAAACCCATACAGCTATGATAGTTATGGTTTTGGGAACTCAATAACTGCAGAATGACATCACAGGACTAAATTCTTGAAGCCAGAAGGTGGCCTATAGATCTAATGGACCCAGGTTCGAATCCCGGTTGGGGCAGGGCACAGTTTTAGGATTTGAATTTCATAAAAGCAGTCTTTACTGATCTACCAGGAAGTCCCTTTTACATGTCGCCATAAAAATACTCCCGCTAATACCAGTACACCATGATCTTAGCAGCTGAGACCAGCCCAACTGTGTATTCAATATGGACGGTGGGTGTTAGCGCCGAAGTGGTGACATGTAGACGTCTATGGAATGTAGGAGGACTCCTGGGCCTTGAGAACGGGTTGTGAAGCCTATGTGCAGAGTTAGACACACACACACACACACAAAAAAAAAAAAAAAAAAAAAAAACTGTACCTCAAAAGATTTGCTTGTACAATAATGATGGTTCCTCCTCCACCTCTCACCACACCATAATTGTATTCTGCTGTGGCAGTTTGTGTCCTTCCTTCCTTCCTTCCGTCTGTCCAGCACTAAAGCAAAAAATGTCACTCACCAAATTGGTTTTTAATGCGTTGGCTGAGAAGCGTGCTTTGTGGTGACATGACACTGGGTAATTAATGTAATGAACCAGCACGTCTCTTGTGCCTCCAAAAACTGGGCCACACCAGTTTTGTATAATTGTGGATTTATTTTGTTGGCGACGCTTGGAGGGCAGAGATTGTGGTGGTGGTGGAGAGAGACTGGTAGTTGTAGTGGAGGTTTTGGTGGTGAGTGAGGGATTATGAGTGGTTGTACGGTAGCTTTGATGGTGATGATGATGGTGGTGGTGATGGAGATGGTCGGGTGAGAGGTGGTGAATGGATTTTTAGCATGATCAATGCAGTGGTAATGACAGTTTCAGCACGCAGGTATAACATTTTTCCACCCAAAACGTATTTCACACGGTACCTGTGGTTGTACCTGCGATTGCCCTATTTGTACCAAGGTGTAAGACTTTGTACTTGTAGATAAGGAAGGGACTGAGGTAAGAGAGCTTTTATTGGAAATGTTGGTAGTCGGCCCGGAAAGATAAGATGCATACACCTGCCACTAACATAGCGCTATCAAATGCCGCCTGCTATATCTAAACATTTATTTGTGTTACCTGTTTGCGGCTTGAAGGAAAGGAAGGATTAAGTAGAGTGAGAAGCATGGGAAACGGCAGTAAGATTCAACCATTAATAAGTACTGTACAGTAGTTTGCCAGATTTAACACCGTGTTGTGGAGTTGTCAAACAGCAACAGAGTGGTATGTAAAGCTGTGGTGGAGGAATTAGCCCACACTGCAATGGATGTGACTGGTTTGGCCTACAAGAAAGTTGAAAATATCCACATCGATAATTTGCGTAGAATTGGCGCAAATTGCGTCCAAGATAGAAAACTACCGTATCTTGTGAAAATAGCCAAGACATAATAAGTTTTTGCTAAAGAATATTATGCATCCATTTTGCCGTAAATAAAAACAGTACGGTATGGCAGATCGTCCATCTCTTTGCAGTTTTAAAATTTCGTTTATATTACTGTACATTTCTTATTCACAGTTAAGTCATTGCATGACATTGTTCAGCAAGTATTTGATGTTATATGCCAAACCTATTTTCTGCACGATCCTAATTCCAAGAACCTAACCAACCTGTAAATCTATCTCAGGTTCTTCCAGGTGCGATCTGGACAGTCTAACCACTGCACGACATGCTAGCTTATGCAACACCGCTGCCCCTGAATGACGTTAGTGATTCTTAGCCCTTCTGGTGTCCTCAAGTTGCCGGAGGGGTTTTCTTATTAACTCAGTTGCGTCAGAGTACACAAATTTCCCCTGAGAGAGAGAGAGAGAGAGAGAGAGAGAGAGAGAGAGAGAGAGAGAGAGTCATACCCAGGGATTTTCACACAGAAGGTGTTGCACTTTAACGGGGTCTGTATGATCCCCCGCATCTATCTAGTATTTCTGTTACTTGTGTCCTTTCTTCCCAAAGTTACGTCCCATTTTCCTTCCCTTCCCTCTTCTCTTCTCCTCTTCCCCATCATTCCCTCCCATATCCCTTCCTTTTGCACTCTCCTTCTGACTCTTCTGTGCTTCTCTCTTCTGTTCTCTCCCCTTTCCTCACCTCTCAACTTAACCTTAACCCCCCCCGACCCCCTCCCCCTCTTGAACTCCTCACGTGGTCACTGCACTAACCACCATGTGCTTTCGAGCCCATTTTTTAAAAACTTCTGAGAGTTCATCCCTACCTCTCCTCTCTTCCCCACCCCATCATCCCTGTGTCTCTAACTTTCCTTCCCTCTCTTCTTCCAGCCTCCTCTCTGCATGTTATCCTTTCTCCTCTCGTCTTTACTCTCACCGTCATCTCTTCCATCCTCTCCATTCCTTGCGATCTTCTCTCCATGCTCCTCTTTCATCGCCTCCCCTCCCTTCACACTCCCATCATACGTACTTTCCCTCTGTCTTTCCTCCCTTTCTCTTCCTTCTTCCTCTCCTCTGCAATTCTCTTTCCATGTTCTTCCATCATCTTCCCTCTCACTCTCTCCCTTTCATCCCTTCCAACATCCTCTCACCTTGTCTTTCTTTTTTTCTTTTTTTTTTTTTCCATCCTCCTTTCTCTCATCTCCTTCCAGGCTTCATTTTCCTTTATCTTTCTCTTCCTCTACTTTCTGTCTCTCATGGCCTTTTTCGTCTCTGTTGGCTCTTGTCTCTTTCTCGCTTCCCTCCTCTTTCTTCTTAGCATCCATCATCTGTGGATCTCTCTCTCTCTCTCTCTCTCTCTCTTGCTTTCCTCTCATCCATTTCCCCTTCCCCATCTTTTTCCTGGTCTCTTCCTTCTCCTCTCTGCTCTCTTAACTCTTCACTCTTCCTCCTTCTTTGGTCCTCCTTTTCCCCTTCTCTCTCTCCCTTCTTCTCTCTTCCCCAACACTCCCACTCCCTTCTCTCCCCTGTCCTCATATCCCTCTCCCCTCCTCCCTTTACTCTGAATTACAACATGTGACTGCCTCCTTCATTACCTCTTTGTTCTTCTCTCCTCTCTCTGCCTTCCTTCTCCTTACGTCTCTAGTTGTATTCTTACCTCATTTCCTCTACTCTCGTGTACTCTACTTTCCTCTCCTCTATATTCCCTTGCCCACTTTTCCGTCTTCTCTCTACTTTCCTCTTCCACGTCTCTCATCACCTCCCTGACCTCCCACCTAACTCTTCTAACAATCAGTGCGGGGTCACGGCCTCTCTCTCCTTGTTGTTATCCACTGGAAGTTATTGTTGGAATGTGCTCTTGAATTGTTTATTATTTTTTGATTCCTTTTTAATTATTGTGTGCCATTGTTGTGTTCGGAAGCTTGAAGCAGAATTTTTGTGGTGTGTGTGTGTGTGTGTGTGTGTGTGTGTGTGTGTGTGTGTGTGTGTGTGTGTGTGTGTGTATCCAAATAGACTTTCCTTCTCAGAGCGTGACACGAATGTAATTTTTCATCTTCATCTGCACAGTGACGTCATTATTTCTTTATGTGTGAACTTTTTGTAAACACATGGTTTCGTCTCTCTCTCTCTCTCTCTCTCTCTCTCTCTCTCTCTCTCTCTCTCAGTAAGTTAAAAAAGGACAGCTGGGTGTTCATCTACGAGTCAATACGTATTGTTCTCACGTAACATTCAGTATTTTGACTCGTCGTCTTTTCCTCTTTTCTGCCCATGTCCCATTTCTCTTATGGGCTTCTCAGCTTTTGTTTTTTTCTGGTTTTCCTACAGGTAGTTTCCTTTCCGTCGTTTTTGGTTTTTATTCTGTTCATATTTTCTTAGATTGGTTTATTGTATTTCCTCTTCGTTTTTCCTACCCGTTTTTTTCATATATATATATATATATATATATATATATATATATATATATATATATATAATTGATGCATATATTTTTAGCCACGGTGATTGGTGGGTACAGTGTTGGACTCTGTGATCTACTAGTGACCCCAGTCCTAGGGTTCAAAATACAAGTTGTGGTGAACACTTAACGTGGATGCTGGTAGTATGTCCTCTCAAATGCTTGTACCATTTTGCAGTGTTTGTCTGACTTATGACATTCTGATTGACCTTGCACAGACTTAAAGATTACAGCACTCTCAATTTCCCCACACGCATCAATCTCCCAGAAGACTATTTTCCTTTCTAACTGCTTAACCAGCGTGAGGAACAGTTAATTCCGGATGCAATAAATCTACATGAGGAGATGGATCAATCCTACAGTGACCCACATAAAGACCGACAGAGTTACTGTTGTTGCTGTAGTGCACCTTAGAGTATTCTTTAGGACAATCTCTCTCTCTCTCTCTATCTCTCTCTCTCTCTCTCTCTCTCTCTCGTTACTCCCCCTTCACCCATTCAATCTTTTCCCGTCATTTGCCTGTCACCCTTTACTTCAACCTACTCCGTAACAGCACCTTAGTTTTGTTTCATTCTACCTACCAACAGATCTTTGTATTTATTATAGTGCAAACTTTGCGCGCTTCTCTCTGTGTACCCGAATATTTTATCGTCGAGCTTTTGTCATCATATTTATTATTTTTATTATCCAGACGTCCTTTTAATTTGTATTTCATTTTACCGTTTCTCAACCTTTTTCTTCCTCCACACCCCTTCCCGTGGACATTTGCTACCGTTTTCTTTTCTTTCTTTTCCGTTCTTTTCATTTCCTTTTTTTTTTTTTTTTAGTTCCTTACGTAATAGTGTTTCTCCGTCTTTTGATCCATCTTGTCGTCCATATCCCAAATACTTTTGCAGCTCGTAAATATTTGTAGTTATATTTTCTTGCTTTTATTATGGTTCTGGTTATATTCACTTTAATTTCCAAAGAAGGTTTCCTTTAAACTTCCTTCACGATTTTCTCTTTGTTATTTCTCATCATTCGTGTTTTCTTCCCGCTTCCCTTCCTTTTACTTATTTTAATCACTTATGTAAACTTCCTTAATCCTTTTTTAGTACTTCATATGTTTTGTTTTTTGATATTGCTGCCTATCTTTCCTTCCTCTCCCCCTGCTACTTTTTACCTTTAATTTTTCATTTCTAGGAGTTACGCTCAGTATTTTCTTGCCATGCATCACCTGTTTCGTTGCGTCATAATGGTTATTTGATTTCTTCCCACTTGCCTCCTTCCACCATCTTGTATTTCGCTTTGATCATTATGTTTCCCCTCCTTTTTTCTCTGTTACCACTTCCCCGCAACAGCTCATTAAATTTTTTTGTGTGTATTATCCATTTTCTTCAATTTTCTTTTTTACGCTGCATCCTAGTCGTCCCGCATTTTCTCCGTTTGCGAGTACTAATTACTCATTCTTTATGTCTCCCTCTCCCATTTTTTCTTCCCTATTTCTCCTTTCTGCCCGTATGTCTTTGTTTGCGATTAATCATTATTTCGTTGCCTTTTCCACCCCTGCATCGCTCTTTCTCCCCACATTCACTCTCCCCTTTCATCCTCATTATCTCATTTCGATGTGTGATTCATCATCCTCCTATTATGTGTCTCATCACTCCCTCACTTTTTTTTTCCCCCTGTCCTCTCCCATGGCATCATCCTTCCCTTTATTCCTTTCTGTCCCCTTCTTTTATCTTTTATCATTTTGCCTTATTCTCCTCCTATTTTCTGCCTCTTCTGCTCCTCTACTTTCTGCTCTTCTGCAATGTTCGCTTTTCATCTCTTCTTCTCTTCCTTTCCGTTCTTTTCCTTCTCATCTCTTCCCTTCCCGTCCCCACTCTTCTCTTTTCTTCTCTCCTCTTCCCTTCCCTTCTTTCCCTTCCCTTCTTGTATTGTCCCTCGTATGCGTCTTCTTATTTCTCCTTGGTTCTTTGCCCCTTTTCTAATCTCATCCCCCTTTCTTTTTCTCCTTCTTTCCTTCCTTTCCTCTTCAGATTCTTCCCCTTCACTTTTCTCTTCTTCTTTTTTTTTCCTCCTTTCTATTACTTTCCTCTTCCCCCTCTCATCTGTCTTTCTTTTCCTCCAGCTCTCGTGTCGTCTCCTTTATCTCCTCTTTCCCTCTCTCCCCTTCCATCATTATGTCATGTACATGGTTTACATTGCCTCATTTCCTGTTCATCACCTTCTCCCTCACTCTCCCTCTATTGTGTGTCCCTCTTATGCCTTGGTGCACCACTTACTCGGTTTTCAGACATTCACTTTTTTATCATCATCTTTTCCATCTCTTTCACCATTCCTTCGTCTTCTTTAGCGTACTTTTGTTCTGTGTCCTTGCACACTTCTCTCTCCTTATCTATGTTCTTTTTTCCTCTCATTTCTCTACCTTCTAACTCCAGTTCGTCTCTTTTCACTTTTTTTTTTCCTGTTCATCATCTCCCCCACTCTCCATCTATTAGGTATTCTCCGTTCACCCTCTGTGTAAGGACCATTTCCTTACTTTCACACCCTCGCTCACTCTGTCTTCTGTCTGCCAATTTCTTTTTTCTCCTATCCTCTCCACCTGTCTTGTTTTATTTACCATTCCCTTCCATTCTGCCCCCATCCCTTCCCCTTCCCGTTTCACTGATCGCTTCTGTTCTTTCTTCTCATCTTTCTTCTTTTCTCTATTCCTCTCATCTTTCATCTCTTCTCATGTTTTTCTTTTCTCATCTTTTCTGTATATCCGATAATGTTTAATGGAATGTAAATGTTATCTCATTTCTCATAACCTCGTCGTGATGCCTTCTGAAATGCAGTAAAAACGTCATCTATTTGCAATTCTCAACGTTTTCATACTTTTATGTGTAAAATTATGTTGATCAACCCCATTTCCTGCAGCCAGAAGAATGTAGCCTGTGGCCCGGTAACTCGCCTTCCTGTCTTTTTCGCTGCTTTCTTTCTTTCTTCTCGTCTTTTCTGGCTCCCTTTTCCTGTGCTATAGTCCGTCCACATTAACTTGAAGGAGATTTTAGTCGTTTTTCCGTATAACATAGATATGATCACACAGTACTATTGCTCTACATCACTCTCCATAGCACTTCGTCGTGACTGGCACCATATTCTAGTGTTATTCTTTATAGCTCAGTAGCAGAATAAGCATTACTACGGCTTTACATCCTTCCCATAACGCTTGTCCTGAGTAGCACCAATTCTGTTGCTAATCACTTGTTACACTTCAGCGTTTAGATGGAGAGATTGGCATTTTTAGGTCAAACCAAGTGAAGGAGTAATTTCCATTCTCACTTTCTTATTACTAAAATCTTCAGTTTTACACCAGAGTCTTCAACCCCCCCCCTCCGTTTTCTTGTATGATGGACAAAGACAGACGATTTTATTTGCCATAGAAGAGGTGTCCTGTACCTGAAGGGGGCAATAGACAAGTATCGTGCTAAAGTAACTGAACCGGCGAACGGAGAGAGAGAGAGAGAGAGAGAGGGGGGGATTAAATTCTAAGGGCGTGACCAAGAGCCAAGCATCATAATCAGCTAGGTCATTAATTAAGGCAAATACAGCTTGTTGGTGAGAGAACAGACCTACCTTGTGAACTCCAGCCATAAACCATACATTAGTGATTTGAATAAGAGAGAGAGAGAGAGAGAGAGAGAGAGAGAGAGAGAGAGAGAGAGAGAGAGAGAGAGAGAGAGAGAGAAATGTGGTGAGGAAGGTCTTATGGCGCAGTGAGTTTGAAAAATTAGGAAAAAAATTCATTTTTATTGTTATGCTCTAAAATTGTGAGCATTGATGTGTATCTTTTTAACGTGACAGTAACCATCCCGCACGTGAATGTGAAGCAGCTGTGAAGAGAGAACAAAGCCAGTTATATTTGTATGGTGCCTGTGATGTTGAAGCAGGAGGTGTATGACTTACTTTGTGTGTATAACTGTGATGAGTTGCACTGGGTAGTATATTTGATAGATCTGATATTAGACTCGTGGCTGTAATGTAAGTGGCATAGGAGACTTGTAGCTCCTCAGCCTTGGCTGTTTATTTTGCATACTACACACTAGTGTCTGCTTCTATTTTACTTAAGAAATCGTTCGGTAGTACCATAAAGATATACAATGCTGTCATAAAATTATGATGAAGTGAGTTATTTTAGTGGAGCCTGTGGAGTTACATGGAGAGACAGGCTGACAAATGAGGAAGTGAAAGAGCGCTGTGGTGTGGATGTGGATGTGATAGAAAGCGTTAGGAGAAATACACTGCGGTGGTTTGGCCATGTGGAGAGGATGGAGAACAAGAGACTAACGAGGAGTATGTATGCTAGTAAGGTGGAGGGGGTGAGGGAGGGGAGACCGAGGATGAGATGGAGGGATGGAGTGGGAGAGGTATATGAGAAAGGGGGGGGTGAGCTGGGAGAATGGCAGTGAAGTGGGATTGGACAGGGCGACATGGAGGCGATTTGTTTGTGGCCACCCGCTACGGGATTGAGACGGTTGGCAATAGATAGATAGATATATCACGCAAAATGTGAAGTACTTTCTTTAACTGAGAAAAATATCTTGGTGACATTAATAAATAATGTATAAAATAGGTCCTGAGGTGAAAACAGTTATATTATCAAGAAAAAATACAAAGTACATAGTCCTGCACAGTGGGCTAACACAAACTTAAACCTGTGCCTTCCTCCAGTTGCCAGGAAATAAGATGTATTATTCACAGACACGTCCAGGGAGATGTTGGCCAGCGAGTGATGTCATGTATGGAGATGGCCTGATTATGAATGAGGCAGGCGTGTTTGGAGGGGCACCAGGAGATTGGAGAAAAGCAGAGAGTGGAGATATAGGGATGGGGTATGTAGTGATGATGATGGTGATGAGTATGTATGAGGCAGAGCTGTTTGAAAGGGAGGTAAAGTTAGATGAAGGTTAAAGGAATTTTGAAGGTGGAGGTCATGGGTTCCGTATGAAGGAATTAGAGAGGATATGGGTAAATAGGAAGGAAACGAGCACATAGAATTTATTTTAGCCTTTTATTATCGCCCGCCCCTAGCAAGGCGGAGCAATAATGTTTTTGCCCGCGTCTGTGTGTGTGTGTGTGTGTGTGTGTGTGTGTGTGTGTGTGTGTGTGTGTACACCTGTTCCCATTATTGCTGTTTATCAAGTGATGACAGTCTTGTCTAATTATGGGATATTCGATGTTCAGGGGTTGTATTTATAAACGAGCAATCCGAGATTGCAAACCTCCGCCAAGGTGGAGATGTTAACCCGTAATTTTTGTGCCAGCATTGTAGGCATTATTTATCGAGTTAGAAGCAAAAATGTTGAAATTGTCACTATCCCGCAATGATAAAGAATCCTTTAAAAAATTCCTGGATCTGGATGATGATCCGGATCACCACCAAACTCTAATGGAATGTTCCTTGGGCCATACCCTACCCCTCCAAAAAATTTCAATAAAATCCGTCCATAACTTTTTGAGCAATCCTGCTAACAGACAAACAAACCAACGCTATCAAAAACATAGCCTTCTTGTCCGAGTTAATAATAATAAAAGATAATAATAATAATAATAATAATAATAATGATAATTCATTAATAAAATGGTCTCCGGAAACCTTCTCAGCACGAGACAAATCACTATAAAATTATTGCAAAGGAAAGACGATTTTATTCAGCTTGGGAGTGGCCTGTTGTTTTGGAAAGATCAAAAGAATTCATTGGGTACACTCGCTGTTAACCCTTCACTGCTGACCAGGACGATTGATTAATTCATTAAGTTGCCTGGTGATTAGCCCAACCCTATTATTTCTGTGCTCTGATGATAATAATAATAATAATAATAATAATAATAATAATAACTAACAGCAACAGCAAAAACAACAACATTTATAGTAGTGCCTATCCACTGCAGCAGGGTCAGAAAGGCTGATAACCAATGTTTACCAAATCACGTTCTTCCCCTAGAAAACGGTACACAACAGTCAAATTCACATCCAGGTCCCCAAGTGTACACTATTCCAGGGTGAACAGGGACATAGGGAGAACAAACTTGTCCAAGAGTCTGACCGTCCCGGGAATCGAACTTGGGTTTTTGCAGTTGTGGGCTACATGTGCTAACCAGTACTCCCCGGCTCAAACAGACAGGTCTGACTACTGCCATGCTCGGCTGCTGCGTTGCTGCTGGATACAACTGTCAATAGTTTAGAAAAAAATGGTTAGTTTATAAGGAAGTGTGAGCCGATGTACCTCACAGAACCGGCACAGGAGTTGGTGTGAGGGGAACACTTTTAGTCTGATCCCTCACAGTGGACCTGCCTAGTGTGGTTGCACCTGACTAGTATAGCTCCACTGATCACTGGGATGCACAAGCTTCTTCACCACGCCAAGGTAGTGTTCCATCGAAGAAGACCCCCCTCCCCCCCGAAAAATAAATAGAAATGAATAATTAATACAAAAGTTCGTGATGAAATAATAAATCATGACCCTGATCAGAAAATAATACTAGATTTCAATGAAGATGCAATAAAAAAAAGAATAAAAAGTTCCAGTGAATAATAGTCCTTACTAAAAATAAAACCCAGTTAAATCTTGCAAAATATCATAAAGTAACCACACAAGTACTAAACAGTACGTAAAAATGTGAAAAAATCACCCCAAACCAACCACCACCACTCAGGTGACGGCAGGAGGATCTGTGAATCTTCGCCTTTGCCCCTTCATAGAACGTTTGCCCCCCTTGCCCCGGCTGGAACCATTCTTTTTACTCTTACCACGACCCGGGGCGGGGCAGGGTGGGGACGCGTTAAGCGGGCTAACTCCTACCAACTGGCCCTTCTCATATTCCTCATCTTCAGAGTCATAATCCTTTATATTTATCTTCTCTCCCCTGGCCTTCATATACTGCCATTCCATCAGGCGCTCAATGGCT
This sequence comes from Coenobita brevimanus, assembly GCF_032717465.1. Lineage (NCBI taxonomy): Eukaryota > Metazoa > Arthropoda > Malacostraca > Decapoda > Coenobitidae > Coenobita > Coenobita brevimanus. The sequence continues at coordinate 5,382 of NW_027643093.1, read as the reverse complement.
GCCTGGCGAATCTCCTTTTGGCCACCTTCTCTCTCCTTTTCACATCCTTTGCATTCTCATCGTTCAGCCCGCATTCGTTATCGGCCATCTTTTTGGCTTTAGCTTTTTCTTGTTCCTTTTCTTGTTTTGCTCTCGCCCTTTTCTTTGTTCTTCTCCTTTTCTTGCCGTTTTTTCTCCAGTGCGGCCTTTTCCCTCCTCCTCTTTTCTTCCTCGCCTTTCTCCCGACCCTTTCTGCCGTCCGGAGACATCAGTATATTAATATCGATAGAATAAAAAGCAGATGTGGTAATATGCTCAATTAACGACAAATAATACTCGATGCTTTTGTCGCAAGAGGACGTACCACTTAGGGAATACTCGTAATAAATGTTTGTACGGGGCCTGGTTTCAACTCCCGGGTAAATTTCTAGTAAGCCTGGAACCGCTCGGCTCCCATCGTTTTCCATGCTATTAGCGAGGGTAGTGCATGGAGAGAGCGCGGGAGTATTAACTGGTTTTAGTCACTTTAGTCATTAGAAAGACAGTGCTGGCCTTTTAGTGTTGCTAGTTAGGGTAGGGTAGTTACGGCGGTAGTTAGGAAGGGAGCGCGGGACATTTGACTGTCTGGTGAGGGTATTGTAAGGATAAATATTAGGAAGCGAATGCGGGATTTTTTTTATGGCTGGGGAATGCGGGAATTTTTTTTTTTTTTAGGTAGTTTAGTTATGGCTGGTGTGAGGACTAGGATGTTGTTAAATGTTTACAATGAAGTTAGTGTAGGTTTCATATTAGTTACGAAGAATATAAGGGATTTTTTATTGTCCTGTGAGGATCGCGTAATGACAACGGTAAGGAAGAGATTGCGGAAACTGTTTTTAGTGAGAATAGTGTAGCTGCGGTTGTGGTGAGGAAGGGGGTGTGGGAGTATTTAGAGTTGTTATTAAGGGCATTGTAGCCATGATAATGGTTGGGAAGCGAGTGCCGGAGCTGTCTTAGTGAGGGTAGTTTACTTATGATATTGACTGAGAAGAGACGCGGAATTACACCTATGTTTAATGAGGAAAATGTAATTAACAGGGGGGACGCAGAGTGCAGGAGTGTAATTAACAGAGGTGAAGCAGTGTGCAGGAGTGTTAATTGTTTAGAATTAGGCTTGTGTAGTTATGATGTCAGCTGGGGAGTGAGTGAAGGCTGGGTTAGGAGGTGCAGGGAGGGCGATGACTTGGTGGGATGTGTTAACCCCTAGGCAGCCATGATGTAGATTTCTCTTTAGTCTCCCCTACGACACACCAGTTCATTCAGCTCTGTTGGGTAGGTATTTCCAGTTAAAGGGGTTACATTGAGCCTCATTTAATATCTTTACTTCTGGAGTCGAAGATAAGCGTTGAATAAAATCGCTTGGTGCAGGCAAGAATAAACATCAGAATACGCCCTCGTACTTGAAGGGTTACGGGCTGAAGAACCTTTTACTTCATTTGTGTTTAACGTTTATACGGGGTGGGGGATTAGAACTGATGGAAAGAAGAGGACGAGAGAGGAGAACGAGGGGAAGGAGAAAGGAAGAATGGGTCTGGTAGGAAAGTTGGTAGGAATGGACCAAGAAAGAGGGATGGGGAAGGGCAATTTGAGACTGCGTCGGAGGAAGTGTGGGGGAGAGGAGTGGTGTTTGTTGTTTTGCGGACAAGTGCAAGGAGTAGGGGACAGGGAGGGGGGGAATTAGGGAAGTGTGGAGTGCTTGGAGGGAAGATGAGGGTTGGTAGGAAGAACAGAGCAGGAGGGAAAAGGAGGAAACGGCCAAGAGTAGGGAGTAAGAGGGGAAAGAGGTGGTATTAGGAATCATGGAAGGGATGAAGGAGAAAGGGGCTGAAGGTAGGCATAAGAAAAGGCCAGAGGAAGGTTGACATTAATGCCTATCGACTGCACGATGGCCAATAAGGCAGCCAGTCAATTTCTGCCAACACCCAGTCGTCCTCTAGAATACCAGGCTTTAGAATACGAGACTTTATAAAGGTGCCAGGCTGTACTGATGGACAAACAGGGCTGTTGTTGTTGTTGTGGCCCCAGGCTCACCCGGACGTGAACCCAGTGGACCGCAGGCTGAAGCAACCCTTTTCTTGCAATCTGTATTCTTTCCTGGGATTGGTAGGAAGCTGAGGGGCGTTTGTTATACTGGTGGTACCGCGTGAAGGCGTCCCTCGGCAAACTAGTCGGGAAATGTTCCTTTTCCAAGAGAAAGACCGGCCCGAGAAGGGAAAGAAGGGGATGTGGGATAGAGAAATGGGAGAGTCTGTATGGATGTGGGGAAGATGGGAGTGGTTGGGGAAGAAGGGGAAGGTGGGTATTGTGGGATGGGGAGTTGTGGAGAAGGGGAAGGGGAGAGTAGGGAAAGTGGGGGTACTGAGGGGTGGGGGTTAAGGGGAAGGTGGAAGGGGTTAAGGGGATGGTGGAAGGGGTGATTGTCAACTCCCTATCATTTCTAAAAACCCCTAATTTTGCCCCTGTCACACCCCCTCTCCTCCCCCTCCCACTTAGAGGGTTGCTGAAGACATTTGCCAAGTCTTCAGTAAGCGATTTATAACAACAGATGTCTTCCCTTTCACCTTTGCTGCCGCCAGACGGTTTTGTTCTGCATGGGAGTGGCCTACCATTGTGTTACTTAAAAACCGTGTCCAGTGAACCTCTTAACAGGACACAGATACTCACTGCCGTATTCTTACCGCCCTCAGACGATTTTATTCAGCGTACGGTTGACCTCTTATCGTGAAATTATTAACCCTTGTACGAGAAGCCGTTCCTGGCCTGAATAAAATCGTCTGGGGCAGCAAGACTAAAAAATAGTGAAGATATCAGAGGACCAACCCGTACACGATGACAGACCACTTGCAGGCTGAGTAAAATCATCTGAAGGTAGAAAGATTAAAAATAGTGAAGATTTCTCACGTCCTGTAGGGGTTGTTTGAGACGATAAACACCTTCACTCCGATGACGCGTTTTTCCTTTTATCTCAGCTGCCTCCAGACGATTTCATTCAGTGTAGGAGAGACTATAGGAGCAGGAGGGGTTGGATAATTATGGCCTGCGTTAACCCGCTCAGTATGGTGTCTCCCTCTCCCATGCTGAATAAAATCGTCTGTTGTCAGCGGGAATAAAACATAGAGGTGAAGATGTTTTTACGTCATCTTCAGAGGGTTAAGCCAGACTCGATGACGGCCCACTTGCTGGCTGAATAAAATCGTCTGAAGGTAGGAAGAATGAAAGTGATGATTTTTTTCTCAGCTGATGGAAGGGTTTATGGAGGCTGTTTTAGCCCCTTTAGCACGAGAGGAATTATTCTGTGTTGTACTCTTGCTGTCACTAGACTATTTGATTCAGCCTGAGAGTAGCCTGTCGTCGTGAAAGGCTAATAATAATAATAATAATTATAATTAACAATAACTAATAATAATAATAATAATAATAATATATGAATAATTCAGTAATCTTCGGTATGCGTTTCAGAGCAAGACAAATCTTCACTACGAAATTGTTGCTAAAAAAAGATGATTTTCTTCAGCTTGGTAGCGGCACGTTGTCCCGGAAGGGTAAAAAGTATTCATTAAGTACACTCGCTGTTAACCCTTTACTGCTCACCAAGAAGATTAATTAATTCCTTAAGTTGCATAGTGATGATCCCAACGCAACTGATTCTGTGTTCAGAAAACAAATAATAATAATAATAATAATAATAATAATAATAATAATAACTAGAACTCTGTAACTATTCTGCGGACAGTCACTAGTCTCCATCTACTGTTCGGGATGGAGGTGCTTGACTAACGGTCACTAAGACATGAACAGGACACCTCAGTAGTGTTCATAGGTCATGATAGGGCACAGTCTGTAGTAGTTTAGTGGATCTTGGTGATGATGATGATGGTGGTGGTGGTGATGGTGATGGTAGTGATGATGATTGTGGTAGTGGTGGTGATGGTGGTGGTGGTGGTGGTGATGATGATGGTGGTGGTGGTGGTGATGATGATGATGATGATAATAGTGATGGTTGTGGTAGTAGTGATGGTAGTGGTGAGGTTTGTGATGACGATGGTGGTGGTAGTGATGATGGTGGTGGTGGTGATGGTCATGGAGATGGTTGTGATGATGGTAGTGGTGGTGGTGATGGTGATGATAGTGGTGATGGTGGTGATGATGGTGATGGAGGTGGTTGTGATGGTGGTGGAGGTGGTGATGGTAATGGTGGTGGTGGTAGTGGTGGTGATGGTGGTGATGGTAATGGTGGTGGTGGTAGTGGTGGTGATGGTGGTGGTAGTGGTAGTGATGAGGATGGTGGTGGTGGTAGTGATGATGATGGTGGTGTTAGTGATGATGTTGATGGGTGGTGTTGGTGGTTGGTGTTGGTGGTGATGATGATGATGGTGTTAGTGGTTGTGCTGGTGGTGGTGGTAGTGATGGTGCTGGTGGTGTTGGTGATGGAGGGTGTGCTGGTGGTAGTGATGGTGATGGACGGTGTGGTGGTGGTAGTGATGGTGGTGGTGGTGATGATGGTGATTGTGGTAGTAGTGATGATGATGGTGATTGTGGTAGTAGTGATGATGATGGTGATTGTGGTAGTAGTGATGATGATGGTGGTGGTGGTAGTGATGATGTTGGTGGTGGTAGTGATGATGGTGGTGGTGGTAGTGGTAATAATGGTTGTGGTGGTGATGATGATGATGGTGGTGGTGGTGGTAGTGCTGGTGGTGGTCGTGGTGATGATGATGGTGGTGATGGTGATGGAGGTGGTGGTGATGGTAGTGATGATGGTGGTGGTGATGATGATGATGGTGGTTGTGGTGGTAGTGATGATGATGGTGGTGGTGGTAGTGATGATGGTGGTGTTGGTAGTGATGATGATGGTAGTGGTAATGATGGTTGTGGTGGTGATGATGATGATGATGGTGGTGGTGGTAGTGCTGATGGTGGTGGTGGTCGTGGTGATGATGATGGTGATGGTGGCGGTAGTGATGATAGTGGTGGTGGTTGTGGTGATGGTGATGATGGTGGTGGTAGTGATGGTGGTGGTTTTTTTTTTTATATGTGTCCGACTCGGGGCATAGGCTTCACAGCCTGCTATCAAGACCCAGCAGTCCTCCTACATACCATACACCTCTACAACATCACCACTTCGGCGCTAACACCCACCGTCCATATTGAATACATGCTAGGGATGTCTCATACAGGACTGGTGTATTGGTATTAGCGGGGGTATTTTTACGACATGTCGGCGGGTCTTCTGGTAGATCAGTAAAGCCTGATTTAATGAAATTCAAATCCTTAAACTGTTCCCCGCTCCAGCCGGGATTCGAACCTGGGTTCGTTAGGACTGCAGACCAACTCTCTACCGATTGATGATGATAATGGTAATGG